>NW_021639884.1:148706-164676 GCF_002087225.1 Trypanosoma theileri
AAAAAAAAAAAAAAATGGAGTTTGACTCTCATTCATTCATCTTTATATCTCTTTCTTTTTTTCATGATAAATGCGTTTTTCATTAACTTTTACGTCCCCTTCTTTCTTTCTGTTTCTCTTCTCGTTCCCTGTAAGTATATATATATATATATATATATATATGGATTGTCAATAAAGTAGCACAACAATCCTTGTTTCTATTCTCTTCACACCACGTTGGCGGTCCTGCCTTCATACATACAAACAAACAAACAGAGAGAGAAGAAGAATTCAAGGACATTATAGATATATATATATATATATATATATATATATACTTATTATTATTTTGGGTGTATTACAAATTCTTTTCTTGGTATATTCTAAGACGTAGGTCCCCTAGCATTAATAATATCAGCTGCAGACATACTTCACACGAATCTATATATAAGTTTTTCAACCTATATAAATAAATATATATATTTTTTTTTTACCCATTGGTTTATTAATTTCTTTTGCGTTTTCCTACACTCATACTCTTCATTAGCTTTTACTTTTTATTAATTTTTTTTTGTTTTATCCTTTTGCGTTTTATCTTCGTTTGTTTATTTATTTTTTTCTTTTTTTTTTTTTGCGTGAACATATCTGTCTGTATATATATATGAACACACAGACACCAGACGGAAAGAGAGAGAGATAGATAAGAGAGAGAGAGAAATACAAGACGGTCACCCTAATATATATATATATATGTGTGTATATAGATATAGATATGGATATATACAGATATAGATATATATATAGATCTTTATTTCCATTCCTGTATCTCTTTTCTTCTTCTCTTCTCTCTTCTCTTCTCTTCTCTTCTCACATCAACTCACTCTCTCCACGCGGGAGTGTGTCTTGCATGGCCTGTCGCCGTTCCAAATCCAACAGACTCGTAATAAACGCCACTGCCTCATGATAATCACTTGTCTTTCCATAAATACGTGTGGTCCGCACTAATGTATAGCCCAAACTGGCAGGCACTAAAGTAATATCAATATCACACACCCCATTCACAGGATTTACTACACCTGTACTTCCAAAGGCAAGAACACGATGTGTTTGAGAAGAGGCGGCTTGATTTTTACTATTTTGTAATTGTAAAGCGGCGGATTTATTATTATTATTATTTTTATTATTACTACTACTTTTATTATTTCCAGAATTGGCGGATTTCCCTTTCAATTGTAAAGAAGCCGAGTTGGCATTCTTTAAAGACTCTGAAAGTGAAGGAGCATCAGAACTACGGCATAGGAGAAATTCCGTAGAAGATCCATTTAATAAAGATGAGGCCACACCTGGTAAAGAAGTAGAGGATGTTAACATGGGAGTAGCCGTTTCCATTGTTGTTCCTACTTGTAAAGCGGCAGAACCAAGATAACGAAAGGAATACACATTAGATGTTGTGGAAACCATATCATCATTATACATTAACATAAGACGTTCTCTACAACTTGTTAATCTCTTTAATACCGCATTTGGAAGTCCAAAGACAAGAAATCCATGCATAATACACTCCGATACATTACGAGATTCTAATAAACTTGCTAAATTAGTAGCGATGGCTAATTTTTTCCCCATTGGGTGTCTAACTAATATATCTCGTTTCACAACTCCAATGAGAAATTTATCAAATGTAATTTCACCATTAGAACCAATTTCACGTTCATCAAAGAATCGCATCAGACTTTTAATTTCCTCATCCGTTACATCTATATTACAACGTTTAAATAATTTTCTCCATTGATACACATTAATTACACCTGTATGAAGTTCATCCACACTATCAAATGCCGCACGTAATTGTCGTACTACCTCTCGTTCTGTTTCTACCATTTGTGCTCCTATTATATTTGGAAGTTGAAACTCACTTTGAAGTTTAAATGGACGATGGGCGAGATCTTTCTTTACCCAGGCATCATAAAATTGCTGATAAGTAATAGATTTACTCTTTCGATCTCCTGTAAAGAGTTCCATTAACTCCGATACATCATCGGCACTAACTTTTTCTCCATGTAATGTATTTAACATATCACGAATTTGATCTCGTCCAATTTCTCCATATTCATCAATATCTATTTTATGAAAAGCGGCTTTTAACACCGCCTCCTCTTCACAAGTCACATTATGTTGAATAGAAAAATCCAAAAAAGACATGGGTTGTTTAAGAAAACCATGTCGTGGAAATAAAGTCACATCCAAATTCACAGCAAACCATTTATTTTCAATAATTTGCGCTACTGTTGGTCTTTCTGTGGGTTCAAAGGCAAGCATACGTTTAACGAGAGCTCTTGCCTCTGCTGAGATGCGAGTGACTTCCTCCTCTTGAAATTCAAATTTCCCTCTTTGAATGAGATGCATGGTTTCCTCATCATCTCTCCCATCAAATGGTAAACGTCCTGTCAACATAAAGAAAAGAATAATCCCCGCACTCCAGAGATCTTGTTGAAATGGATTTACAGTCGCTGGATTACTATTCGGAATGGCCATCTCTGGTGAGGTGTAGTGCAGTGTCCCAGTCTCATGCGGTGGTTGGGACTCATCATCATTCACCCCACCATCCACACACTCCAACTGGGCTTTGCTAGAGAAACCAAAATCACACACGAGCAGTTTATTCTTTTTACCCAACAGAAGATTCTCCGCCTTGAGATCACGATGGGCCACACCATTGCTGTGGCAGTAATCAATAGCGGAGATGAGTTGTTGAAAGTAAAGACGAGCGACATCTTCTTTAAAATATCGCTGAGATATAATTAAATCAAACAACTCTCCACCTTCAGCAAGTTCCAAAACAAAATAAAATGCAGTGGTACTCTGTAGAAATTTATACAATTTGACCACATGTGGATGTTCAAGAGATTGCATAACAATAGCTTCTTGAATAATCTTGGCCTCATGACCTAATAAATAATTATTTTGCAGTACCTTCAGAGCAAAGTGTTCACCTGAGGGAACGTATGTGACTAGATATACAGAGCCGTAACTTCCCTCGCCTAGTCTCTGACCAGCCACGTAGTCCTTTAACACCACCGTCTCATCCTCCAATAGTGAAGAGCCTGTGAAGATGGTGGAGGAGGGCATTTGTGATAAATGGGAGAGGGGGGGAAAGAGGAAAAAATGGGCTGCGCTTGTGGGGAATCTTACGTGTGGTTTCTTTTATATATATATATATATATATATATATATAAAGAAGTGACTCACTTACTGCCTACCACTGGTAGGAAAAGGTCCCTAGTAGGAGTAGGAGCAGGTAGTAGTAGTAAATGCAAGTAAGTGTAGTAATTGTGTCTGTTCTGTTTGTTTGGTCGTAATAATAATAATAGTAATAATAGTAATAGTAATAGTGATAATAATAATAGTAATAGTAATAATAATAGCAACTCTAACGCTGATAATGGGCCGGAAGAAGAGATGATAATCAGGCGACAGCGAAGAGAGGGAGGAGGAACGTGAAAGAAGGGGAGAATCAAAAACAAATGAGAAACAACAAAAAAAAAGAAAAAGAAAAAGAAAAAAAGGGAAGAGGTGCGCACGCACGCACGCAAAAAACGCACGCCTGGCACTGCTATATGTGAAAAAAAAGAAGAAAAGAAAAGAGAGAAAAAAATAAATTTAGTCAACTGGCTATAGTAGTAGTCATTGCAGTAGAAGAGGAATCATTATTATTATAAGGATGTCTCTCTTGTTTTTAATAATAATGGTAATAGCAATAATAATCACATAATATATATATATATATATATATATATATAAAGTCAACGTGAGAAAGAACATCACATCTACATTAGACAGCAACCATGGGAAAGATATAAAAAAAAAAAGACAATAAAAAAGATAATAATAATAATAATAATAATAGAAAAAAAGGCAAAATCCTGACGTTATTATTTATTCACAGTAACTCCTTTAAAAAGAAAAAAACAAAAAAAACATATTAGTTTGTTTCTTTTTTCCAAGAGTAAAAGAAAACAAAAACGAACAAACAAACAAGCACAAGACAATCTTACAATCATAAAGTATGCTGCAATACAAAAAAAAAAAAGAAAAGAAAAAAAAAAACAGATGAGCCCAACAGAGACTATAATAGGACCCCTCTCTTTCTTTTCTTCCTCTCTTCTTTCTGTTTATATACTTATAATTGTGCCTATTAGATTATATATATATATATATATATATATATATAATCCTATTCCCATCGGTGTAGTTTCCCTATTCCGTAGAGTTGATGATGTAACCGTTTTCCCTCACGGCCTCTACTCAACAGCAATAAATTCCAAAAAACAAGCAATCGCACAATATCCAATAATCCCTGTCCAACCGTATTCATATACCACCGCATAAACTCCACATGTGTACTATAAAGTGGTTCTCCCTCTTCCAAGAGCATAGAGAAGTAAAGAGCCGAACACGCAAATGAAAAGATATGTTGCATAATATAATAAATTCCCAAACGACGATTTAAAAGAACATACGATGGTGGAAGAGAACTTGTATCTAATCCACTTGTATCTATTATCATCATCATCTCACTTGCCAATAGTGTAGATGAAGCTGCAGTTGTAGAAGTGGAAGTTAAACCTTTCCGGGCCCGATACCATTCAAATAAGAGAGATAAGACTCCCAAATCACATCCAAGTATATATAAGGTTCCACAACTGGCCAAATATCCTGTAAAAGTGCCGGTCCCAAACATTAAATGATTTACATGAAAAATAAAAAGGGCAAAGACAAGTAATAAATTTAATATCACAAGAAAAACACCGCCTTGAGTGGCCGCACGTGCCTGTCGCCAAAGTCTCACACTTGTCCGTTCCGTTCCAACATCATCATTATTGTTATTATTATTATTATTATTATTATTATTATTATTATTATTATTATTATTATTATTACCAACAGCAGCAGCAGCAGCAGCAGTAGACATGAGATGACGTGTTCCTTCTAAAGATCTCCAATCATTTTCTCTTACTCTGGATTCTCGCCGTAATCCTTCTCTTCCCTCATGAGAAAGACGTGTTGTTTCTGTATTCATGCTGAATATATTATGATGACTTTCCTCATTATACCTTTGTCCATACATAATATCAGTATTAATATTATTAATATTAGTATTATTAATAGTGGTTCGCATTCCTGTTTGTGTAGAGACAACAACTTCTTCCATTGTTCGTGGTAAACAACATTCAGATTCTAACGAAGTTGTTGTATTTACACTTGGTGATGTTAACATACTCCGTTTATTATGATGGCGTCTAGTTGAGATTTGATCTCCCACAACATAAAGCATCATATCACAACTACAAATAAGAAAAGCGTAAAGGACTTGTGAGGGTCGGAGAAAATAAGTGAGACAATTCGAAATAACGGAAAGCCAATTCACAGCCACCATTATACGTAGTGTTAATGGTAAAGCTAATAAACGTATAAGTGGATCATTTTCATATAAAAACTCACTATCCACTTCTTCTTCACCATAACGCTGATTGGATTCATCTGCATCAACTCCACTCGTATTATTAATATTATTATTATTATTATTATTATTATTATTATTAATATTATTATTATTAATATTATTATTAACCTGAGAGGGAGGAGGAGGAGGAAGCGGAGAAGAGGAAGAAGAAGGAGCCGCAGTCCCATCCAGCGTAGATACATGTATACTATTAACAGGAATATTTATATCAAGATTACAAGTAGATGGCCTTCGCAAGACACTATTCTTCTGTAGTGTAGTGTCTATTCCTGAATTCACAATAACAGTATTACTACCACTACTACTACCAATATTATTATTATTACTATTATTAATAATACTACCTCCTCCAGTAACCGTATTCGTAGCTGTATTCGTAGTAGTAGTATTCATAGTATTCATAGTATTAGGATTAACTAAAGAAGGTGAACCAATGAACATTTCATCCATTTCACTCACTGGGGAACTAACCGTCATGTTCTCTGCGGTAGCTGTGGATATGAATACCTTCACTCTACACGCAATATTCAGCAGACAACAGAGAAAAAGTCCAACATCGGATGCGTAGATTTGATCAAGACTTAAAGGAACGTTACTGGAAGTCATGAGCCTTATATATATAAATATGCATATAAAGAAAAAAAAAAGAGAAAGAGAAAAAGAGAGAGAAAGAGAGAAAAGATAAAGTGACCTATAATGAGGCAAGAAGAAAACTATATATATATATATATACAGAACAGAGAAAATAAGAAAAAAAAAATAATAATTAACCATCCACACAACTCGGTAACTATCAATACAGTAATCCATAGACGTTAAAAAGATATACCGCAAAAAAAAAAATAAAGGCGGTATACACTAAATAAATGTATAAAATAAGATAAATATAATGAATGTAAATCTATGTAAGTACCCTACTTTAATCCATTCACAGATTAATGGGTTTATCTATGTAACTTTAACCACTGCCATTTTTTTTTTTCATTTATTTTCTTTTTTTTTTTTCCACACTCCCACTATTCCTCCTTATTCATCACTCGGCAGTAGTGACAGATATACGCAGGTATAAATGTCTGCGTGAAAGAAAAAAAAAAAAAACAATAATAAAATAATAAAGAAAATAAGAAGCATACATACATCCCATAAAAAAGAAAAAGTACATTTGAGTCTACCAATGAATAAAAAATAATAATAATAAAAATAACAAAACTAGAGATGATCCATCTACTCAATTGATAAATCATTTCTAAATTCTCATTCTCATTCCTTTTATTATTATTTTTTTTTTTCTTCATTTCCCTTCCTCTCTTATTTATATGGTTGAGGCGGAAACATCTGGCATTCCAGAGGAGAGCATAGAGACTGTGGGATGTATTAAATTCTGCATGAGTTGTTGTTGTTGTTCGGCGTGCGCTAGTGCCACTACTTTATACCACACACTCTCCACTGCAAGTGTGGGTGAATGGTTCTCATTATTCAGAGAGACTCTATTAATATTATCATTATCACTATTATTATCATTATCACTATTACTATTACTATCATTATCATTATGAGGATTTACAGTACTCTGTGTGCAGATACTACTATATAATTCTTGTGGAACCATGTAAAGAGGTGCTGCACAGGGTACATCAGACTCATTATAACTATCATTATTATTATTATTATTATTATTATTATTATTATTATTATTANTAGTAGTAGTAGTAGTAGTATCGTAATGATCTGTCTCTCTTCTTATAGATGAACTCAACACAACAATACCAGTACTACCACGACCACTTTCCCTTTCTTCTCTTTCTTTATGTTTATATTTTTCTATTTCCATCCACTCTTCCTCCCGAGTATATTCCCCAACAGCTCCATCATTAAATTCTCTCTCACTCTTTTCATATCCTGATGGCTGTGCCGTACTCCCAGTCTCTGGTGAGTACATTAATTTACGCCGTAGTGCTGTGGACGGTGCCGCTGCGGCCGCCCGCACCCCACGCAGTGGAATGGAATCCGGTTTGGGTGTATTTTGTATAAATGGTGATTCCAGTCCAGTACCACACGTACGAGAGAGACCACTTCCATTCACATTATTATTATTATTATTATTATTATTATTATTATTATTATGGCTGTGTTGATGGGGTGGTGTTACCTGGTTAGAAGGAATTCCATAATGTTCTTCTTTTTCTCCCCTTTGTTGTTGTTGTTGTTGTTGAGATTGATAATGATGAGAATGATGAAAGGGATATTGTTTACATTGAGTGGGGGGAATAGTAACTTCTGGGGTTTCTGCTATTTCTGGTGTGAGTCCTGCAGAGTTGATTGTATTATTATTATTGCTGCTACTCTCATACTTCATGGGTGTGGTATCTATATTCATCTTTTGATAATGTATAGAATGAGTCTTCTCTATTGTAGGCTTATTATTATTATTATTATTATTATTATTATTATTATTATTATTATTATTATTATTATTATTCTGCTGTTGGGGTGCTGTAGCCCTACACTGTCCGGCAACCTTCTCACAGAGAGAAGCCAATGTAGCATGAATGCAGTGCAGTTCACTTCCTTCTGTACTGTTATTATTATTATTATTATTATTATTATTATTATTATTATTGGTAGTAGTAGTAGTAGTAATATTAGTATTATTATTATCAGCACAGATGACATTTCCACAACGGTAATCACTAGTAATACCAGTAGTAGTATTAGTAGTAGTAGCAATAATATCTCTATGATCATGAGGTTTCTGATGATAATCATCAACATTCATCAAACTTCTTCTTTTTCTCATTGTTGTTATGTTCTCTTTTCCTTGTTGACTTTCAAAAAGTTCTGGTTTTGTTTTCGTTGCCGCTGCGATAACCCGTTCACAACGGCGTAGTCGATGATCAATACGATCTATTCGCTTACACGTTTGCCGCCGCCACACCTTCAATTGATATTCCAAGTTTAGAAGTGTTTCCGTAATGACGCGAAATACCACACGAGATGAGATATTATCATCATCACTACCACTTCGACCGGATCGAGATGTGTACATTGAGGCTGAACTAAGCGGATAGGTATTATCACATATTTGTTGATGATGTTCATGTGGATTTATAGTATTGAGATAAGATACCGTTGGTCCTTCAAAGCCACGGACTAATTGAGTCATGGTGAAATTCTTACTATATATCTATATGCGTGTATTTATATATATATGTGGGATGTGATGCTGTGATCACAGCAGCTTTACAGAGAGACGCCGAAATCAGAAAGAAAGGAAAAAAAAGGGAAAAAAGGGAGAAAAATAAATACTATAACAAGAAATTCCTTTTTTTTTTTCTTTTTCTCACATCATAAGGGGAAGGTAGGAATACCGTATTTGTTTGTACCAATTACCATGATGAGCATATAATGGCTAAACAGTATTCACAGAAAGGGTAAACGTATTGACTATACATTGAAATATGGTTTCAAAAACATAAATATATATATATATATATATATATATATATATATTTATATAAAAGAGGAAGGTTACAAATACATTCACTTGTTCATCAAAGAAGAAAGGTATTCTTGCAAAGTAGTCGTTTTTTTTTTCTTTTTTTGTTTGTTTCTTCCTCCCTTTTTTATCTCTTGATCCATGAAGTTAACATAATAATAAACAACAGAATAAAACAAATCATATACAAACGTGTATTTACATGAGGATTATTTTTTTTTTTTTTGTTCGTGAGAGGTGAAGGGAAGTTTCTATTATATAATAAATCTTCTTTTAACCCCCTCTTTCATTCTCTCTCACTGTTTCGTTATGTTTGTTTGTAGTTTGTTTTATCCACGACAGCAAAATTGATGTTTTCTTACCGATATCTGTACTCCATAGATCTTTCTCTTCTTTTTTTTTCTATTTTCTTGTTTTCTTTTGTATATATAAGAAAATAAAAGAGAAAACCCTAGTGATACTCATAAAATGCCATTCCTGCAATTCCCGTCCTTTCTTTTTTTTTTTTCTATTCTCACTTCTTTTTACCAGGAAATAGGATGTAAAAAAAAAGGTATGTAAAGCAACAAGAAATAAATAAATATATTGCAAAGCAAAACAACACAGCAAGAAAGAAAGAAAGAAAGAAAGAAAGAAAGAAAGAAAAAAAAAAAAAAAAACAATTTCCCCTTCCTCTCTATACTAAAACTTGACTTTAGTCATCCAAGTCGTCTCATCCTCATACTGGCAGTTAATATTCGTCGTCTCATCATACGGCTTACACACCTGATGAGTAGCCCGCGCGGGGTATCGAAGACCAAATGTAAAGCCCTTCCCACTGCGTACACCCTCCGCGATGGTATCATTCTCCACATTGTAGGAAGGACCACCATCGCCGTTGGCGCCAAGATGTCTACTGCGACTGTAATCTCCTCGGTAAAATACCGTCCCACGAACAGAGTCCGTTGGTTTGACATCATAACAAAGCGGACCAGCCGTTTGTTCCGCAGGGAAGCGACTCCCAATACCAAATCCACTAACGTTTGCATACTTAGATGGACGTACCGCATCCAAGTTGGGATGATACATACCAGGACCACCGGGTTCATCTCCACCGGCTCGTGCCTGTTGGGCGCTTTCTTCCATCGCCGCGGGATCGAATGGACGTGCAGCAAAGCGGAAGCCATTACTGGTCATGGGTGGTTTACCTAAATCATGTGCGCCAGGGCCCAACGTTCCAGTGGCGGCGCCCTTTTCATCTCGCCAGGTACGGGCTCCAAATGACATTCCCTTTCGGAAGTCTTGATCAAATTCAGAGGGAATTGGATAATCACCAGGTCCTGGTCCAGAATCCGCAACGGCTCGAACAGTCTTGGAACTTGGTAATGTTTGTAATTTTTGAGCAAATACTGGGGTATGTGTGGGTCCTTTGCGCATAATACGACTCACATCACCGTAATCTGCAGGTCCAGGTCCAGGTACAATAGGTCGCTTATACATATGATATCGTCCACCAAAACTAGGTCCATCATATAATCGTTGCTTTGGTGGGGCACAACGTGCAGCAATTGTAGTAGGATCACCATAACTTCCAGGACCTGGAGAAGTATCTTCCGCAATAACTTTATGTACAGAAGTAATAAACTCTTTGCGTTTGGGCTTTTCATCACCAAATCGTGGGACATTATAGGTTGCTGGTCCAGGAACATTATCACGTGTAGTTAATATTTTTGTCCGTTGCCCAAAATGGGGTCCTTTACGACCAGTAGAATCAAAAACAGAGGGAATGGCATAATCCCCTGGTCCTACAGTAGCACTGGCTGGTTTCCCACGAATTTTACCATACATAGAAAATGCTGGAGTATCAGGTGATAAGGCGAGACTGTATTGTTTCGGCAATGGTGGTGGGGTAGAACGTCCTTTACTAACACCCACTACCATCTTCCGTGCTGTTTGTGCAGCCGCAACGTCATTCGCAGCAGATACATCACACGGTGGACCAAAGACGGTAGAGCGGCACTGTCCAACAGTAGTTGGGATATGATATTCACCAGGTCCAACCGTCGTCTCCTGCCGCCGCTCAGCGTACTTCCCTAACATTGATCCTTTTGGAATATCATGATTATCTACCGTGTAACTCATAGGACCAGGCCGATGATCACGAAGTCGTAGATGCGCCCATTCTGTGAAACCACCAATTAATGCCATTATCCTTTTTCTTTTATTCCCTTCTCTCTCTTCACCCTGCCTCCCCTCTCTTCCACCATTCACCAGAAAATAACCAGCAACAACAAGAAGCCAAGGCAAACGGCAACAACAACAAAAAAAAGAAACAAGAAGAAAAAAACAAGACACAATTACAAAAAAGACAACAACAAAAACAAAAAAAAAATACAAAAAAGAAACATAACAGAGACAGGTTAAACCACCTGTCGACTACCCAAAGTAAAGATAGTCAATGTTTACCAAATTCGCAGAGAATACGGAAAAATGACAAAAAAGAGAAAAAAAAGAGCTATCACATCACTCATGCACTAACAATGCGCTCAAGCAGTGGCCTCAACGGCGGCTTCCTGAGCCACCTCCACGGCGATGGTTTCACCCTCACCAGAGGTGGGAATTTCACCGTGGGCGCCGAGCAGTGCCTGTGCATCGAACTTGGGTGTGCGCACCACCTTCACCTTGCGGATGCGCAGATCACGCAGAGGCACGATGGGGTTGCAGCGCTTGGCAAGACGGTCGCGGAGGATGTTGCGGGCCAACAGTGTGGTCGCCTCGTTGATGGTTGCCTTGGCCAGACGCTGGCGGATGAGGTTGGTCATGCGCAGGCGCACCCACTTCACCAGACGTGTCTTGGCGTAGCAGTTCTTCGAGAGCTGGTTGCTCTGCTTGCGTGTGAAGGCAATCACGAAGAGGCGCATCGTGTAACCGTCGGCGGTCTTGGCCTCCACTGTGGTCTCAATGGTTGTGCACCACTTGCGGAGGAGGTTGAAGATGCGGTCAGACGTCATGTCCATGCTGTGGAACTGCGTGAGCAGGTTGCGGCCCTGCACCTCCTGCACCATAAACTTCATCTTGCGGTAGGCATCATCCTCAGACTGGGTCTTGTTGAGATCAGCCAAGTTGCTCTCATACACACGTCCGCGAAGGTTGTCTGCCGCGATCTTGATTCCCTGGGTCTTGTTACAGATGGTCTTGCAGAATTGGCGCACTTCGAAGTTCTTGGGGGCCACCACATCATACCATTCCTTGCGGCTCATGGCCTCCTGAATCTTCTTCTTGCCGCGCTTGCCGCCCTTGCTGATGCGCTTGTTCTTACCGAGGGTCATGACTACTGGAGACGGATGTGTATGCTCTCTGTAAAACAATTAAATAATAGTAATAGTGCAACACAGAGGAAAAGGAAGAGAAGAAAAAGAAAAGGAAAGAAGCAAAGGAGAGAGAGAATTAAAAAAAAAAAACCATGGAAAGGAGAAAATCAGTAAAGAAATATTCAGAGAATATCCCTACAAGAGGAAAAAGCAATAAAACAAAGAAGTACTATAACGAGTATAAGTTCCTTGTTTCTTTTTTTTTGTAGTTAGGGCAAAAATAGACAAAACAGAAATAAATAAACCGTTCAGAGACAGAGAAGTTTTACAGCAAACTACTGCAACCACTGTTGTTGATGTGTGCTCACGGCAGTCATGCCGGGAACTCGCGCTCAAGCAGTGGCCTCAACGGCGGCTTCCTGAGCCACCTCCACGGCGATGGTTTCACCCTCACCAGAGGTGGGAATTTCACCGTGGGCGCCGAGCAGTGCCTGTGCATCGAACTTGGGTGTGCGCACCACCTTCACCTTGCGGATGCGCAGATCACGCAGAGGCACGATGGGGTTGCAGCGCTTGGCAAGACGGTCGCGGAGGATGTTGCGGGCCAACAGTGTGGTCGCCTCGTTGATGGTTGCCTTGGCCAGACGCTGGCGGATGAGGTTGGTCATGCGCAGGCGCACCCACTTCACCAGACGTGTCTTGGCGTAGCAGTTCTTCGAGAGCTGGTTGCTCTGCTTGCGTGTGAAGGCAATCACGAAGAGGCGCATCGTGTAACCGTCGGCGGTCTTGGCCTCCACTGTGGTCTCAATGGTTGTGCACCACTTGCGGAGGAGGTTGAAGATGCGGTCAGACGTCATGTCCATGCTGTGGAACTGCGTGAGCAGGTTGCGGCCCTGCACCTCCTGCACCATAAACTTCATCTTGCGGTAGGCATCATCCTCAGACTGGGTCTTGTTGAGATCAGCCAAGTTGCTCTCATACACACGTCCGCGAAGGTTGTCTGCCGCGATCTTGATTCCCTGGGTCTTGTTACAGATGGTCTTGCAGAATTGGCGCACTTCGAAGTTCTTGGGGGCCACCACATCATACCATTCCTTGCGGCTCATGGCCTCCTGAATCTTCTTCTTGCCGCGCTTGCCGCCCTTGCTGATGCGCTTGTTCTTACCGAGGGTCATGGCTTCTCTTCTCTCTAGAGAGGTTTATGTGAAAAATATATATGTGTAGAGTGTGATTTAGATACACAGGTGAACACACACACAAACGTATATATATAGAGTGTGGAACACGTGAAGTGGAGGGTGAAAAAAAAGGGTGGAAAGAGAAGGAAAGAATTAGAAAATTAGAAACAATTGGAGAAAAAGAATAGGATGCCTAAAATAGAGATTTCACGATGGGAAAGAAATAGAAATAATCTGTTTTATGTACAAAAAAGGGAAAAACGTGAAAAGACTGAAAAAAAAAAATGGTAAGCCAAAAAAAAAGGGGCCAGATAGGGTAATAGAATTGCACTACTCCCTAATGTCTCTTTTTATACTACCATTCTTATCATGTATATTCGTCTCCATATTTATGCCGTTTCTTTCGTTCCTGTTTTTTTCTTTTTCTTGTTTTCTTCAAACGTTTCGTCGCTTTTATTCATATTTTTCATTCACTCATGTGTGTATAGGTGGATAAGTTTCCACTTGTAATGTATGTGAATGTAAGTGTGTGGGTGTGGGTGTGGGTGTGGGTGTGGGTGTGTTAGCATGAAAGGAAGAGTTCGTAGTCTACCGATATGCCACTGGCGCAACTACCATCAAGAGATGTCACCCATCCGCCTTGCCATGTGCTCCCACAGCTTACAACAGAGTCAATACGATTCCTAAAGGACATACCGGAAGTTCCCTCCTCCTTCTCTCCTGCACTCTGAGTGTTATGGTTATTACCATCATTACTACTATTATTATTCTGACTGGTGCTATTCTTTTTATGACTACCGTTAACGGGATTATTATGATTTTCTTCAGCCATTTGAGCAGAAGGCTCTGACTTTTGTAATGGAATAACACGCACCTCTGAGTCGATACCAGCAGCCACAACTGCCTTGCCTGATGCGAGTGGTGCAATAGAACCAATTTCGTACTTTAGGACATTTGTTGTAATACTCAGACAATTCCACTTACGCACGTCATGTACACAAATGGAGCGACCCACCGCTACTGCCACTTCATACTCGTTGCTTGTTGTACACACATCCGCTACAGAATGAGTAGGACTTGTGAATCGACCCGTAACGGGTGAAGAATGACTTGTTTTTCTTTCATCCTTCTCTAGTTGAAGGACGGCTCCTGAGCAGCGTACATCATATACACTAGCCAGTGGTCCTTCCGCTATCACCACACTGTGGGAGACACCGGCACAAGCTGAAATGCCTGTGGGTGGATGTGTGGTACTGTACTCCTGCACGACTGTTCCTGCCGATGCATCCAGTAAACGGAGATCAAAGAAAAACTCCCGACAACAGGCGAGAAGATTGGAAGGAAGCGGCACAAGTCCACACCATCCACGTGCCCCAGTAGAGAGGGAAGAAGAAGAAGAAGAAGGAAAAGATGATAATAATGAGGATGAAGAGGAGGAGGAGGAGGAAGATGCCGATGCTGCGATAAGCTTCCAGAAGGAATTATCATCATTCGATTCCTGTCGTATACGTTTGGTTGGTGCCTCATCTGTACTTATCATTGCAGATGCGGCGGGCAGTGTAGTGCAGTACACATTCCCCACTACATCCGCAACGTAAAGTATTGGTGAAGAAAATACGGCGGCGTTAGTGCCTGCCTGCAGCATTGCCGTGTGGGTTTCTGGTGTGAGTTGTATACATCCAATGCGCTCCTGTGATGGCAGTGGGGTGGATTCCCAATACACATCACCGTCCATTAAGGCACAACTGCGAGTGAGACGAGTTCCCTCACGGGGATCTGTTGCGATGAGACCTGTCATCATCACAGAGAGTGGATCATCATGTTTATTATTATTATTATTATTATTATTATTATTCTGTTTATTCTGGTGTTTCATGTTGTTATCATCTTCTGTTGAGTCCTTTCCATCATCGTCATTATTGTTTCCCATTCCACGGGGTTTAAGACGACGAAGAGTCCCAAGTTGTCGTTGTTGTTGTTCTTTTTCTTCTTTTTCTTCTTGTTGAATGTATGGTGTTCCCTTTACGTCTGTGGCTGCGGTGACACTAATGTGTGTACGTGATCCCTTCGGCACATACGGCCGCTTTGAATTCCCCGCTGAAGGCATAAGAACACCGCGAATAGTGGCGAATGTGTACGACTCCATCACTGTTAATATGTGTGTGTTTACTCTGCAGACCACGTACACTATTAGGACTGTAGATATATATATATATATATATATATATATATATATATATGAAATGTAGAGAGATGAAAGTAGACAAGGGAAAGAAAGAAAAGAGAAGTAAAGAAGTCAACTAATTAAACCCACGGAAGACTGGTTCAGAATAGGGTGTCATTTCTCCCGTTACATATAAATAATGGAAAATAAAAGAAAAACAAACAAAAAACAAATAAACAAACAACAGAAAGAAAACAAAAAAAAAAAGAAAAGCACACCATACTAATGAGTAAAATATTGAACAAAAAGTCAAACAAAGAAGTATATATATATATATAT
>NW_021639884.1:165253-165732 GCF_002087225.1 Trypanosoma theileri
AATAATAATAATAATAATAGTCTCAGAGACACAAAAGAGGTCTCTGCTCTACCGTTTCTAACTCCTATTATCACCTTAACTTCTCTTTTCTTGAAGAGTTATCATTATTATCGTCATAGGGGACAGATGCAGACACGCACTTATGGTTTTTTTCTGCCCTTAAACCCTTAAACAAAAGGAATATCTAATGTTTTTTTTTTTTTTTTTTAAAAGAAGCGGATGGCTTTTCTGTTTGAAATTCTTTTTTCTTTTTCTTTTCTTTTTTTCATCCTCCGCATTTCTTTTTACAATCCCCGTAATACTCACTACAACCCTCCTTCTCTGTTTCTAATAAGGCACGTGCTCGTTCCTCACGTAACCAAGATAAAATATGATTAACGGGATCTTCTGGCTGGTGCTGCATGAGATCAGAGGCGATGGCATTAAAAATAGATGGAATGTCTGACATCATATCCATTCCATCATTCCGCCATGTGGAT
>NW_021639884.1:166994-184332 GCF_002087225.1 Trypanosoma theileri
AAAAAAAAAAACGACTCCAACAATACCAATAATGGCTAGTAATATAATAATAATAACAATAATAATAATAAGGGCAATATTGGTCGTATACGGATATTCTCACTAATATGGCCAATATTCATATTATTACTTTTTCACCAGATTAATATTCTATAATTAAAAAAGAAAAATATTTGCTTTTTATATAAATATATATATATATATATATATATATGGGGAAGATAAGGGTTGAGGTGGGGGTAAGAAAGAAAAAAAAAAAAGAATTAAAAAAAAAATTCCTTTTCTTATCTTTCTTTACACCCCCCTTTCTATTATTGTTATTTCCCTTTGCTCTCTTCTTTACACCCACGCAAAGAAAGACACATTCATCTGTTCATAATGTATGCAATCAATTCGTACCCGCACTTTCTTTTCTTTTTCTTTCTTTCTCCTTTCGTGTTTGCTTCTTCTACCCCTTTTCGCCAGTTTTAACTCTTACTACTCTCACTAATAGACATATATTTACTTCAATACAAACATATATATATATATATATATATATATATTTCTTTTTATTTCTATTCAATGGTTGTGGACCTTTTTCACTCACACACACATGCACGCATTGTTTATATATATATAATACGGCATTAAGCAGGAGAAAGAAGAGTCTTCTATGTTTTCTATGATTTAACGTCTCATGTCCACTTTCTCATGTTTCTCCCGAAACAAAAAAATAAAATAAAAGTGAGTAAGAACGAACGCATATATATATATAGGAGGTGTAATGTATATATATAATGTAAATTATTTATGCGGGGTGAGTGTATATATATATTTTTTTTCTTCTTTTTGTTGTTTTCGTTTCCCTTCATTATTACTGCGTTGATTATGTAAGATCCATCTATATACACACATATGCAGAGAGATCATGGGATCTCCGTAGAGGAACAGCAACAACAAAAACAATACTCATAATAAACAAGTAAGAAGAAGAAATGATACTACACACACATAAACCCAATTCTCCTCCCAAGAATAATAATAATAATAATAATAATAATAACAGTAACAACAACTCAAAAGTCATCATCAAACTTCAGTTCACTCGCGTGTTTTTCTATAAATGCCCGTACGAGCACTCGTTGGGAGTTTTGAATGCGTCCAACCTCCGCCCGTCGCAGGGCATCCCGCAGTGGTGCCAACACTTCTTCCGGCAGCGAAGAGGAATGATGAGAAGGATGACAGATCGCATTCCAATCACCAGCACTGCGGAGAATATCATTATCGAGAATCACAAATGAGGGAATAATCTCCACACCAAAGAACTCAAAGAGAGGCGTGGCGAGATCCATATCTGCCTTTACCGTGCAGGTGATATTGCGTGGAAGATCTTCTTGTATCATCGCCGGCAGGGCATTTACAATACGCATACACGGCGGACACCAGGAGGCCCCAAAGTAAATAAATGTACGGGAATTTGAAACTTCCGCTGCTGTTGTTGATAAAAGTGCTGTTTTCGCAATAGTACGAAGAAGATGTGTTACGGTGTAAACGGGTGTGAACAGAGAAAGAGAATGGAGTTGATCTACGGATGTGAGTTGTTTCACCACCAATGGTCTTCCAGGTGGAGGAGTGGGAATCATCGCCGGCTTACACTCCGGACTCTTTCCATTATTATTATTATTATTATTATTATTATTATTATTATTATTATCCAGATGATCACTGTTGGTGTTTGGATCATTATTGAGATGCACATATTCGTCTGGTGAGCCGCCCTCCGCACGCCATACCACCATTGCAGGCAACATCAACTCTTCACGTTTGCCGCTGCGGTGTTGTTGTTGCTGTTGTGGTGGTGTGGAATGTATAGAGTCCTGTTGTTGTTGTTGTTGTTGAGATCCATTACTGTGATGTGTGTCTGGGTTTAATATCTCATCTACGCGGAGAAGTCCACACACCCGCTGCATAACACGTTCCGTGCCGAGTGAGATTTGAGAAGAAAAGGATGGGGCGTAATCTGTTTCCTGCAACTCCATCTCTTCCACTGGAAGTGGTAATTGAGCGGAGTCTTTATGAACACATTCTTTCTTTTCTGGTGTTATTTCCGTTTTCTCATGTCTGTGGTGGTGTGTGGATGATGCAGAGGAATCATCCCGGGTCTCATACTCACACGGCGGGAGGGCACTGAGATCCAAACGGAAAATACGGCATTGTGAAAGTTTCTCTGTTGTGTGCTGCAGCAACTCCCGCACATGACTGCGTCCATTGTGGAGAATCACAATAACAGTCTCGCCTCTACGCAGCGGCTGCAGACTGGCAAGGGATGTGCAGTTCACAGACATCGCACTATTATTTCCATCGTGTGGTGAGGACGGCGTGTGGAGAAAAGTCTCGAGTTGGGCGAGAGAGCGAAGTGTTGTGACGGCGCCGCGTACATCCGGCGGTCGGCGACTGCGGCGCTCCAGCGATGATTCCCGTCTGTTTGATGTTTGTCCATTCGGCAATGATGATGAGGATGAGGAGGATTTCTTATTTATATTGTTTATATTGTTTATATTGTTTATATGGTTTATATTGTTTATATGGTTTGGGTGGGGTGTTAATCCGAGAGGACTGGAGAAGAGGGCGTGTTCCTCCATGTTGAGATCTTCTTCCTCCTCTTCCTCCTCTTCTTCTTCATTGTCGTCTACTTCTGGGGAAATGCCATTATCAGAAGTTAATGGATGTTGTTCATGTTGTTTTGATTGATCTTCTTCTTCTTCCTTTTTTTCCTTTTTTTCGTTTTCTTCTTCTTCTTCTTCTTTTGGTTGTGTGTGGATGGAAATCATTCGCACGGGTGTCTCCTCTGTGGAGTGAGAATGATCCACCCGCCGTCTCTTCACATCTCCATTTTCCAACATCTCCACATCTTCACTTCTTCCTGTTTTTATTATTATTGTTGTTTTTGTTTTTGTGTTTGTGTGTTCCTCGCTGTTGAGTGTATGAATGGGCGACGGCAGTACAGCTGTTCGTTCGGTCATTCAACGGGAATTAACGGGTATTCGTCCGTTTGTTCGTTACTCTACTTTTATTTCTCTCTCCATTGTAGAAATAATAATAATAATAATAATAATAATAATAATAATAATAATAATAATAACAGAGAAAAGAAAGAGAAGAAAAGAAAAGAAAGAGAAGAAAAGAAAAGAAGGATGGTAAATGAGTAAGAAGAAAGAGATCACATACATATATACATAGTGAGAAGGAGGGATAGCCCACCAACACCAATAGCAACAAGAACACACACACACAAAAGAGGAAAAGAAAAGAAAAGAAAAGAATAGAAAAAAAAAAAAAACAACACACACACACAAATGCAGAAAGAGTAAAAAAAAAAAAAAAAAAAAAGAGAGAGAGAGAAAGAAAGATAGAATGAATGAATATGAAAGAGAAAGAGACACACACACACAAAAACCAAATAACAATAATAATAATAACAATAGTAATAATAATAACAATAATAATAAAAAAAAAACATTGCAGGAGTGCATTGTAAGCCGCAAAGATACAGTTCCACGCAAATACTCCACTCGGTTTTTTTTTCTTCTTCTTTTCTTTTCTTCTCATTTTTTTTTTGTTTTTATCTTTTTTTTTTTTTATTTTTTACTTTTTTTTTTTGTTTTTGTTTCTTTCTTGTTTGTTTCTCTGCTCTTCCTCCCAGACTCGGAGAAAACATAAACACACACATGGAGAGAGAAAGAGAGAGAGAAATAACAAATTCTTCTAAAAAAAGGAGAGACGTGAACAGAGAAAGAATGGAGTGATAAAGCGAAAAATAGAAAGTTAAAAAGAGAGAAAAGAAAAGAAAAAAGTATTCATTCATTCATTCATTCAGTTGTGGAAACTCAACAGCATTGGAGGTTGGGAAGGGAAGAAATAGATATGATTGATATACACAAACATACATACATATCAATATATATATATATATATATATATATATATTTATTTATTTATAGATCTATTACTTCATGCACACGCCGGGGACTCCATTCATGAAAATAATTGTAATCAATTACAGTAATCATAAATAACAATAATAATAAAAGAAAAAGAAAGAAAATGAAAGAAACGCCAAATAATAATAATAATAATAATAATAATAATAATAATAATAATAATCATAATAATAATAATATCAATAATAATAATAACAACAACAACAATCATAATCATAGTAATAAACACACACACACACACAGACGGTACAAGAAGAGAAGTAAAACAAACGTTAGGGGGAAAAGAAGGGAAAGAAAAATAAGAGCATAAAGGGCAGAAGTATCTCCTTTGCAAAGGGAGAAGAAAAGAAAAAGAAAAAAGAAGAAAACAAACAAAAATAATAAAAACAAACAAACAAAAACGCACAAAAATAATATTGTTACAAAAAAAGAAAAAAAAGAAAAAAAAAAAAAGAACTCAAACCCTCAAAAAAAAAGAAAAAAAAAGAAAAAAAAAAGAAAAACAACATAATAAAAAAGAAAAAAAGGGAATTTCTAAAGAGAATGATTTCCTCCACCTTTCTCCCAATCATCTCCGTATTTCTTCCACGCACACGACTAAAAATCGTCTCTGTTCAGTTCCTCTGGGGGGGGAATCCACACCGCAGAAAACAACAACAACATCCATTCATCCCAACAGAGAGAAGAAGGAGGAGGAGGAGCAGCAGCACTGGAAATATAATAGAAGGTAATTGAAAACAACAAAAAGAAAAAAAAGAGAACAGACAAAAGAAAAACAAAAAAAAAAAAAGGAAATGTGATTCCGTGTGTTTTTTTTTCTTTTTGTTTTTTTAATTAATTATTATTGATTCTCTCAAATACAAGTGTGAGGGAAAGAGAAATGTCAAAAGAATGGGAGTATGTATGGGAGAGCCCAATTGAACTCTCGAAATACACATTAGGGAGAGTTTACCCTTGTCTATATATATATATATATATATATATATAGACATCTTCTCCCGTTTATTCCACTCAATCCTCTTAGACTCACAAAAACCGATACGCACATTTGCAAACCGTTATACATACACGGATAGAGTCACATACTGTTTTCCTTTTTTATTCTTTTCTTCTTCTTTTTTGTTTGGCTTTCCCCATTAGATTCATAACGATATCCATATATATATATATATATAGATACAGGTGGACAAATAGACATAGGCATACGTATGTATATGCATGTATGTTCGTATGTTTGTCCATCTCTCTTTTTTTATTTTTTCTTTACTTTTTGCTGTTTTCTTTCTTCCATTCATTCATTCAATTTATTTCCCAGTCGTTTCATTCAGTTCTCTCTCCTCCTTTCCTTTCCCTTCCTGTTCTTCATCACAACTTCTTTTTCCTTTTTTCTTTCTCTCTCTTCTTTTCTCTTTATTACACAGAGAGCCCCCTCCTCCCCTCATGCGGCTACTACTCTTCCCGTGGTGCTTAAAAACAGAGCAACGGCAACCACAGTAATAGCGGCAAGAGAAGAAAGGGAAGTAAAAGAGAAAAAGAGAAAAGAAGAGAGAAAAAAGAAAAAAAAAAAGAGGAGAATGTATAGTCGTAATAGACGAATTAAATTTATCTTCTCTTCTCTCCTCTCATCGTTACTTCTATATGATGATATTCATTGTTGTTGTTGTTGCTGCTGGTAGTGGTATTCCTGGTGTATTTTTGGTTTATTTATTTTTTTTATTTATATTATACAGAACCATAAACATTTGTGCTCAATATCACATATGATTCTTCCCGATTGTTTTTTTTTTTTCTTTTCTCTCTCTTAATGCTCTTCATTTCTTTCTTTCCTTCTTTCATCAAAATGTATTCATTCATAATCTCCTCTCATCTCATCCCCCTTTTTTCTTTTTTCTTTTCTTTATTATCTTTCTCTTTGATTTCTCACATATTTCTTCTTTTTCTTTTTTTCGTAAATCTCTTCCAACTCCGCCTGGCGAATTATTTTCCTCCAGGAGATGATAGTGATGCATTAGGAAGGGGCTCTCCATTGGCCATATATTGCCGTTCCCCACTCCTATTCATAGATAAATAGATAAAAAGATAAATAGATAAAAAAAAAAGGGGGAGAGGGATGTAGAGGGAGAAAGCAAATTAATAATTAAATAAGAAGACTATATATATATATATATATATATATATATATATATATATATATATATTACTGTACGTATGGCGTTTGTGATAGACTTGCGTGTGCGTATATTTGCAAGTGTGGGGATGATGTTTCAAATGTGTATGCGTTTGTGTTTATGTATGAGCGAAAAAGAAGAAAAAGACAATTATAATGATAATAATAATAATAATAATAATAAAGAAAAAGAAAGAAGGGAGAGAATATATGATGTATGTAGACTAACGCAAATTATTTATTGGTCACATTTATCTAATCCTCAATTCTCATCACCTTTTTGGCTTTCATTGAAAAATGTTTTTCTTCTTCTTCAACATCATCATTGGAGATATTCTTTTATTTTATTGTCTTTTTCTCTTTTTTCTTTAAACTCTACATAAAAAGTCTTTAATGTCTCTAGCAAGAATAGATACCCCTCTCCCCTTCACTCCTCTCATCTCTTCAGGGATAATGGGCCCTATTCCTCATCATCACTGTGCCTTCGTGTGTGTATTCACGTCCCACTCATGTTCATTATACACACACACGCTATATATATATATATATATATATATTATCCTTCTTCAGTCTACACATACAGAGTCCTCCGTTTGTTTATTTGTTTTTTTTTTTCTTTTGCTTTCGTTCTTCAAGTTGTTCTTTTTTTTTTTCTCTCAGACTATATCTTCTATTGTCATCTTTTTTTTTAATGTAATTCCTGCTCCTTTACTTTTCCCTTTTTTTTCGCTATTTCCCACTTTGTATCTCTTTGCGCTTTCCCCAGTCTGCGCCGTGTTTAACTTCATTCACCTCCCCACTTCAAAGTGGTCGTATCACCGTTGTTGTTGTTGCTGTTAATTGTTATTGTTATTCTTCTTCTTTGGGTATTTAAGGCGTTATCTTTACTATTTCTTTCTTTCTTTTTGTTTGTTTGTTTGTTTTCATTTCTCCCGCTCGGTAAATATGCGTATATACGCACGCGCCCTTATATATATATATATATATATATATATATATATAATTTAAGTGTATGATGTGGGCAAAGGCATATTTCCTTTTCCATTTCTTCCCCCCTTTTTTTTCTCCTTTTTCCTCCTGTGTGTATCGTTGTATGTATGCATAGGCTTTCTCTCTCTCTCTCTTATTACTTTTTTTTTTTTCTATATTGGTTTAGTTTCTTTTTTTCCCGTTCCGCCTATCATTCTTCCGCGTTCCGTTCTTCTCTTTCTTCTTTCTCTCTTTCTTTTTTCTCTTTCTTCTTCATTCCTTTCTCTCCTGTTTCTTTCTTTTTTTTTTTCTAACGTCGATGTGTTTTCCTCCTGTTCTTTCTTCCTCTCTTTCTCTCTGTCGGCCGTGCCATGTTCCTCACCGTCACCCTCATTATTCATTCCTCTTTGTGTTTCTCTCTTTTCTTTTCCTCTTTCTATTCATTTTCTTTTTTTCTTTTCTTTTTTTTTTCTTTCTTTCTTTCTTTTTTTTCTTTCTTTTCATTTCCTCTTTCCTTCCCTTCTTCTCTTTTTCATCATCTTTACACCTCACTTCTTCTTCTTCTTCGACTACTTCTTCTTCTGGTCATTTTCATTGTCTTTTTTTTTTTCATTGTATTTTCTTTTTCTTTTCCCTTTCATCCAATTTTCATATTTTCCACTTTCTTCCTTTTCTCCGTCTCTCTCTCAAACACACACAAAGACTCTCTCTCTCCTCTTTCCCCCACCCCTTCCTCCCGCTTCCTTTTCAATCATCATCATCATATCATATCATATCATCATTCTCATTTTTCTTTTTCTTCTTCTTATGGGGCGTACAGTTCAGGGTCAATTTCCGCCGGGATGGGTTTAATGACGGTCTCCAGTTCTGCCTCAATGCGGTAGACATTTTGACTGTCCTCGTGCGTTACAAAGTTAATGGCCAATCCAAGATGACCAAAACGACCAGAACGGCCAATACGGTGAAGATACGTCTCGGCATACTTGGGGAAGTCAAAGTTAATCACCACATTCACAGCCTGAATATCAATACCACGTGTGATGAGATCAGAGCAGACAAGATTGCGGCAATGTCCCTCGCGGAAGTCGTGAAAGACGCGGTTTCGGTGTTGTTGTTGCATGCGGGCATGAATGTAGTAGCAGCTATAGCCGAGCTGTGTAATCTTCTTCGCGAGCAGCTCCACCCGGTTCACGCTATTGCAGAAGATGATGGACTGATTAATCTGGAGTCGGTTAAAGAGAGTATTAAGACAGTGAATCTTCTGTCGCTCCTCCACAAAGGCGTAGTACTGTGTGACACCTCGCAGTGTGAGTTCATCCATAAGATTAATCTCATACGGATTACGCAGGTGTCGATCGGCAAACTCCTTCACCGTAAGTGGGAAGGTGGCGGAGAAGAGCAGGGATTGTCTGTCTGCTGGGAGGTATGTGTAGAGTTCCTCCATCAACTCTGTGAACTCCTGTGAAAGCAGTTTATCTGCCTCATCAAGCACAATGATGCGGCAGCGGTCCAACTTCGCCGCCCGCTTACTCGCGAGATCCACCACCCGCCCGGGCGTCGCCACCAACACATGCACGGGACTCTGCAGCCGCAGAATATCATCACGTAAAGTTGTGCCGCCCGTTGTCACCATCACCTCCAGACCGGCAATGTGTTTGCCGAGTTCTTTCGTCACCTGCGCCGTCTGCAGCGCAAGCTCGCGGGTGGGAACCATCAGAAGCGCCTGCACGTGCGGCTCACGCGTGTCCACCTTCTCGAGAACGGGAATTACAAAAGAAGCCGTCTTGCCAGTGCCGTTCTTCGCACGCGCTAGCACGTCTTTACCCTGCAGAGCCACGGGAATGGCCTCCTCCTGCACAGGACTCGGACGCTCAAAGCCTTTTTCAAAAATTCCCATCTGCAACTCGCGTCGGAGGCCGTACTCTTCAAAGGTCACATTGCGCCGCGACAAAACATCTTCGGTCTTTTTGCGGGTGTCCTTCTTAGGCACCATTAAACCTTTCTTCCAGTCACCTTCAGAAGGCATTACAACAGCTCTTGGTCAGTCGGTTTATGAGTGTATGTTTGTTCTTGTTGTTCTTGTTACTCTTGTTCTTGTTTCTTTTTTTTTTTCTAGAATGGCTACTTTCGTGCTTTTCCTTTCTTTTTTCTTTTTCTTTTCACTTGTTGCCTTTGTTAGCTATTCGTTTGCTCAATTGCTGGTTTGTTTTTCCCCTCTGTGTGGTTTTGTGTTTTTTTTTCTTGCTGCTTGTAAGGATTAGTTATAGGTAGGTGAAGGTAAACAATAAAAAAAAAAAAAAAAAATGATGATGGCAAATAACAAGAGTTGTATCGGATGTGGTGGTAGAAGTGTATATTTAATCAGTGATAACAATCACAGTAACAATAAAGAGAATAATAATAATAATAATAATAATAATAACTTATAGCGAGAGTAGCAAGACGTTATATATATATATACTGGCAAAGTCCAATAAACAAAATAAAAAAAAAAAAAAACGAACGCATGAAAGAAATGATAAGAAAAGAAAAATCAAATTCAAAAACAAACAAACAAACAAACAAAATCAATAAACGCTTGTCAATTCATCTCTCTCATCACTTTCCTTCATATTGGGGTGGTCGTTTCTCTGCAAAAGCCCGCAATCCTTCCAGTCGGTCTTGTGTCTGCAGTACCACATCATACTGCCTCGCCTCCGCTGCCATTCCCACATCCCGTGTTTGTCCATATCCCCCACGCACCGCCGCCTTCGCGGCCGCAACGGCTATTGGCCCATTAGACGCTATTCGTTGTGCCATTCGCAATGCGGCCTCCACCGCCGCACCAGCGGGAGTCACTTCATTCACAAGTCCACACTGTAAAGCCCGAGCGGCGTTGATAGACTCTGCGGTGAGAATTAACTCCAAGGCACGACTGTAGCCCATCACCCGCGGCACACGATAGGTCCCACCAGCGCCAGGAATAATGGCAAGACTCGTTTCCGGCAATCCAAACACCGCATCCGCACCAGCCACACGTATATCGGCACATAATGCTAGTTCACATCCCCCGCCTAGTGCTTTACCTTCAATGGCAGCGATAGTTGGAATAGACAAATCCTCTAGTTCATTAAAGGTATCACGCAGTCTCTGTACAAAGATCCGTGATTCGTCAACAGACATACTGCGACGTTCTTTCAGATCGGAACCAGCGCAAAACACACCAGTTACGCTGCTCGCCAGCACGAGACAACGAATTTCATTCGCAGGGTTACTGCAATATTCAATCCTATCGTGTAGTTCTTGTAATAGTGTGCGACCAATGGAATTTCGACGTGCAGGGCGGTTAAGTGAAAGAAGACCAACGCGTTCGCCTTTTACGCGTGTGAGTTGGCACTCACCATCATAGAGTAGTTCTGTTACCTTTGCGCAAAGGAATCGTCTACTACAACGCATGTGTCGGTAGTGATTTTTTTTTTTTTTTTAGTGAAACTACACAAGGTGAAAAGAAATTAAAAAGAAATAATATGTACTTGTATCTGTAATTAGGTTAATAGGAGCTCTAATGATGATAATAATGATAATATTTTTTTGCTAGTGCTCTATGTAAGAGGTAGAGGTTGAATGAAGAAGAAGAGAATGACTTTTTTTTTCTTCTTCTTTCAAACGACTTCCACAGGTGTGGTCTCTCCTCCCCTTTCTTTTTCTTTTTTCTCCTTGCAGTTTTAATCCAGGAGAAAAAGTGATGTGTAAAGACTCACAAAGTATGCGTATATCAGAGTATATACCAAAGTATATATCAGAGAAACACGCAGCAGGAAACCCCCCAAAAAGAAAAAAACAAACAAATCATATTACTACAACGCATCCATATGTGTGTGTGTGCGTCTATGAGACACATACAAAAGGCTATCCATATATATATATATATATATATATATATGGCTGTGTAGCGATGAACCAAACCCCAAGTGGTATATTATGAATTCTCTACTTCTTTCTTTCCTTCTTTTTTTTTCTTTTCTTATTATTTCCTGATTATTGTTTTTTTTTTTTTTTCTCTTATACATTCACCGCAACAGTATCTGGTTGAGTACTGCGAACACCTTTTGTAAAGTCCACTGCAAATGCCCCCATCTCCAGTCTCGCGGCATCGAGAAATACATCAATGTGATATTTCCCTGCCTTGCGCTTTAACACCGGCCCCTCCACCCGCAATTCCCCACCACCCGCCGCTGCTGTGGCTGTTGCGATGGTCGAATCGGGATTTCGCTTCACCGCCTGCTTAACAAACAACGGGTGTCGCTGGCCAAGTGAGACGTGCACGCCGAACTGCCGCTCAAACGCCGTCACATCACTCACCACGCGGCCTTTACCAACATGTGGACTGAGGCCAATGCCAAGCTCCCGCACATAACACGCCCCCTCGCATTGCCGTACAAGTTCAATGAGTTCCACAAATTCTGCCGGGGCATTATCAGAGATATCGGTTACAATTCCACGCTCAATGCGAAGTGTTATTGGTTGTGGTTGTGCCATGGTAACTTCCTTAAATAGATTCGGGTACGCAAAAACAGTACATGTCCCACTCAGTTTACTGAGATCAAAAGACTCACTGATTACTTCACCCACAGGGAATGTACCACCAATGCTGCTCCCCACACACGCCCCATCGCCACCGCAAACATCTTCTGATGGTGAAGTTGTACGTTTGCGACTACCACCTTCTGTTGTTGTTGCTGCTGTCGCTCCTGGTTTTTTGCCGGCTCGCTTTAACATGGAAAGATATTCCTTCTTCTTCATGCGACCACGTTTATCTGCATCTGGTAATGAGTCCCCTACTCCTGCTTCCATATTCCTTACCCCATCTATTTCTTCTTCAAAATGGCGTTCATTCTCCTCCTTCTTCATGGTTAAACTCTGTTTATTTCTCCCTTCGCTATCGGTGTTATCATGTACTGGAAACCGCTGGCGATGACCCTCTACAGTATTACGATCCGGCAGGTGTGCAGCTGTGTAGTAACCCGTGTTAAGCAGACAATCCTCCATCCCACCATCGAAACTCAACACTTGTCCATCATGACAGATGATGCGAAGTGGTGCACCTGGACCTGTAATAACGAATGGTTCAGAAGTAGTAGTAGTAGTAGTAGCAGTAGCAGGATGCTTATCTACTATTGTGGACTCCTTCTCATGATCTTTGTTATTATTATTATAATTATTATTATTATCATTATTATTGATGCTATTACAGACGTTATTCTTGTTATCTTTGCAAGCGTCTTCTTCCTCCCTCCACAGGAGCACACCATCACTGTAAACAGACCATAAATCCTTATTCCCCAGAGCTGCATGAAAAGATTCTGGTGGAACCACTTTCACCAATTCGTCTCCATATTGAGGAGTTCGTCTCTTTTCCCAACTCCATGCATCAATAGAATCTGCAATAGCTCGTCCAATAGACTCTGAAACATGTGGTTGTAAAGAACACGAACGCATGTAGTTTATAATCTCTTCATTTTCCAAGCAACATTCTTTTCCATTCTTACAATGATGATTATCAGCGGCCAATGCATCTGCTGCACGACTCATTATTTCCAAATGATTGTGTTCGGCAACACGCAAACCCATTTTAAAAAGATCCAGCCGTAAACGATATTTCTCTAATTCAAGCTGAAAGGCATTACGTTCAATAAGAATGCATCCCAATAATTCACGTGGTGGACCTTCACGGAGTGCACGAAAAAGTTTATCCTTCCATGCCCCATCAGATCCACTACTGTCGTTGTGATTCTCATTATTATTATTATTATTATTATTATTATTATTATTATTATTATTATTATTATTATTATTTTTGATGCTATCATCATCAGGCGCTAGAAGTGGCGCCAGTGATTCAAAGACTCTTAACATTTTACTCTCTGACCATCGGGTCTCGCGTGACTCATTATCATCGACGGATTCAGTAGGTTTTCCACATTGACGCAGAAATGCCTGTAATAATCGCACATCATCAAGAAATGTTTCTGCATGAAATGGTACGACACCACATGTTACTTTCCAATTAGAATCTAATCCTGATGTGAAAGATGGTGTAGTGGCAGAGAGATCAAGATCAATGCGTAACGTCCCCGATGAGGGTGATAGTGATAACGGTGATGTAGAAGTAGACGTTTTTGTTGTAGTTGTTGTGATAGTAGTAGCATTATAATGTTGTAATTCCTGCAGATATCCTTCCACTAGTACTTTCTGTAGTGTACATGGTGTTCGATCCACTACTAATAATATGTGTGGAATGGCACCCTCAAATGCAGAGAAGCGGAGACTTTCCCAAAGAATGGTATGGGCACAAGCACGTGCCGCTGAAAGAGCTGAGGTCATGATATAAGGCTTTTCTAAACAAAATAAGCAAATACATGTACATATATATATATAAATATAGATAGAGAGAGAAAGAAAAAGAGAGATAATAATAAAAATAAAATAAACACAATAGGGAAGTGAGATAAAATGAAAAATGAAAACATTGAAATAGTAAAATAAGAAAAAAAAAAAAGAAAAATCACCTCTACACATAAATATATTGGTAAAGATAAAGATGTAGCTAGTTAGATGGAAAAAAAAAAGATAGAGGTACCTCACCCCTCCTTTTCCTCAAAAGAAAAGGATAATATTTTCTTCTCGATATGATTCAAAAACAATGATAATAAGAAGAAAAAAATAAGACAAGATCTCATTTCAGGCAGTAACCACTGTAGAAACTACTCCTGTATCCCATTCTCAACAATAATAATAATCATAATAATAATAATGATAATAATAGTAAGAACAACAATAATAAGTATCAGATGCCCACCACCCCCTGTTTCCCATTTCCCAAGTATAAAAAGAAAAAGGAGTCTTTGCATTCCACCATGCTTCCTCACCACAAACGCCACCATAATGGGAAATGTCCCGATAAATCAAAAGGCAATTTGTGTGTTTTTTGCAACTCTTCTGCACGCCAACAAAAGTGTCGCTTTGAAAGACGTGTCGCCTCATTTATATCCCCATGCGTTGTGGTTGTGCGCCTCGCAAGCACTACTACATTTGCAGAGGCAGGAACTGGGATTTGATAGACATTCTGTTGCCCAAAGACTCGATGACAACTATCCATAAATACAGGATCTGCGGCAGGTAAATTAAATGCGGCTACACCAACAGAAGAAAGAGACTCATGACATAATGATAGGAATGGAACAGAAGAGAGAAAAACAGGAGGTGAACTCCCAACAAAAAGATCCACAAAGAGAACATCATATCGTCGTGCAAATCCAGATTCCTTTTGCGGTCCCACACTAGATATTTCCTTCTCATCCGAAAAAATAACAGGTGAGGAGGAATGACTGCCACTCGTCCTCACATGAGTACCTGAAACTCCAACAACATCTTGCAAGAATGCTGCCCCATCACGTATATGATAAGCAACAACACCACCACGCATTCTCTCACGCATCCCAAGATCATTTACTGCTGCATGAAAACATTGAGGTTCTGCATCTACCAAATCCAGTCGTGTCATGTCTTGTGAGAAGTACTGTTGAAGAAAAGATGGTAGTGATCCACCACCAACGCCGAGTACAGCCACACGTAATCGCGGCAACGGTGATGGTAAAAGAAGAAAGGCACTTAATAAAACCCGCAGATAAGCCGCTCCCAAATAACTTGGATCCCCCATACAGTTCATAGATGCAGATGCGAAAGGATCACAACGAACAAGTGACTGATGGGTTGCACGATCTGCTAATTGCCGCAGCAGACCACCAACAACTGCACTACCATTGGAAGAAGGTTCAATCGTCATGGCCGCATATTTTGAAGTTCCAGCTGGCCAAGTAGAAGCGGCCACAAATGGTACGGATGATGATGATGATGATGATGATATCATAGATGTAGAAGATTCAACCGTATTGGATGGAGTTCCTCCATCTCCCACCACCTCACGCACAAAATGGAGTTGATTTTCATTTGCAGATGGATCTGCGGATTCTGTTATTTTGTTTGTCTCATTGGAAAACAACGCGAGTATTCCTCTAAAGATATCACCCAAATTCTTCTCATTATCATTCTTCTGAGTATTTCTACTGTTTCCGCTTTCCAAGTTGTCATTACTTACCGAATTGCGAAGGTAGTAGTTCCACACTACAACAGAATAACCACTAAATGTTTTGCAAGGGTATCGGGCATGTTCTTCTACACGCACAATAGCGTTGGTATCAAACTTTGGAATAGATTCAACCTTTCCTGAGAGTGTCTTCCATGTATTAAAGGAAACTCCCATGATCATAACACCTGTAGTTGCAACGGCAGTAATTCTCCACGCACGGGGGATCTTTGACTTGAAAAAGTACGACATGTCGTGGTAGTGTTACCGAGTTGCACTTGTTAAATCCAAACAATAACGGTTAGAAGAATGATGTCAATAGAAAAGAAAAAAAAAAGAAGAGAAATAATAAAACAAGAGTGACCAACCTTACACTTGGTCTAAAGGGAGGGAGGGAGGGGGAAAGGAGGGTGAAGTAGTGATATTAAATGGAACGACATGACAAGAAAAAGATATGAGTAACAACCCCACTATGTCTGGAATGCATTACATTCCCCGTAGATGGACAATCCACCTTTTTTTTTGCTTTTGCTTTTGCTTTTCTCCTTCTTCTTCTTCTCTTTCCACCTTCTACTTTCACCCCCCACTCCCTCACCATCACCTGCACGCCTTACTAATATAAAGCACATAGATTATCTATGTGTATGCGCTAGAGAAAAAAAAAGGAGGGAAAAAGAGGGACAAGAGAGAATATATATATATATATATATATATATTCTTTTTTCTTTATCACTCTTCCCCTCCCCTCATCTGATTTACGATGTCTTCTTTGTGCTCTCCTGCATCTCCGTTCTGCGTACACGCTGCACAATACCGTAGTGTAGTTTTGAATGTGCGGCCATGACGAGTCGCAGCCAACCGCCAAGCACAAATTGGGCGAGCAACGCCATTACACTTGTGGCTGGTTCCATACCGGCTGATCCCCAACTCATAAGCACCGCATCTGTGCCAATGCATGTATCGAAAGTATAGTGTTGGATGTTCGCCACCACACGACGGGCGACGGTGTTGGCGCTAACGGGTGCATTTCCACTAGACTCAGACACTGCCGTACACTCTGCACATTTGCGGAGATTCTCTGTGTGTAATCCTGGTGTATCCACATCGGGTGGACTGATGACTTGACAACGCACACCGAGTGGACTTAATTCCATATCGAGTGCATGTGCAAAGGCCCGCACGGCTGCCTTTGCGGCGGCGTACACTGTATATCCTGCGATTGGGCAGCGAGCGGCCATACTACTCACAAACACAATTCGACCACGCCGGCGTAATAACATCGATGGCAGTAGGGCCCGCACCACGTGAATAGCACCGAAGAGATTAACATCCATCAAACGACGTGCCTCATCTGGAGTGGTGTCGAGAAAGCGAGCCGGTACGGCAAAACCGGCATTACATATTACAAGATCAATACCCACTGCCACTTTTCCGTCCGTTGTATTGTTATTATTATTATTATTATTATTATTATTATTATTATTATTATTATTATTATTATCTGTGGATTCATTGTTGTGAAGAATCTTATTGATTGTCTGCACGGCCATCTCTACAGAGTCGGCATCCGATACATCCATGACGACTGGCAAGACACGTGTTTGGTGTTCGCCTTTCATAAGTGTTGCGGCGGCCTGTCGTAATATTTCTTCTCGCCTCGCTGTGATGATGACTGTGTTGGCCCCACATCGTGTTAACTCCCGTGCAATCTCCAATCCAATGCCTGAACTCCCGCCGGTCACTAACGCACAGCAGCCGCGCAGATCCATTGGGGCTACTCGGTGTACACTCCACCAGGCCACACACAGTACACCCACCACCAGAATAAAGCCGCAGACATAGAAGAAGGAGGCGGAGAAGAGCAGCGAGAGCATTTGATGGAGGTGAGTGAGTAAACACCAAAGAGAGAGAGAGAGATAATAATAATAATAAAGAAAAAAATAAAAAGTAATCGGGTGTTTGCTTGTATGGATTACAGTGTGTGTGTGTGTGTGTGAGAGAGAGAGAGAGAGAGCGAGTCAATATATATCCTTCCTACCTCTATCATGAATGAGATGTACATCAATAACAATATATATATATATATTCTTTTTT
>NW_021639884.1:184442-196011 GCF_002087225.1 Trypanosoma theileri
AAAAAAAAAATCATAACCGCCATCACCACAAGAACAATACAACAACAAAAAAAACAAGAATAAAACACCATATATTAAATTTGTTCTCATTACTTCTAATACCACGAGTTAGTACCGTTCACATTTCTTTTTTAAGTCCAATCTCGGTTTCGTGGCTTAAGAGAAAAAAGTCAAGAGTTTTGCATATATCTTTAAAAGCAATCATAAACTAACTTCTTTGCTCTTACCTCTCTCCAGTTTTTTTTTTTATTTTTCTCTTATAGAAAGTACATTGACCGTTCTCAGTTTTTTGTTACTTTTGTGTTTTTTGACGGTGTTTTATTTTATTCCTTATTTGGAGTTGTGATTTGTAGTTGTAAGAATTGACTGCGTGCTGCGAGCCACACAACACACCTCTCTGTGTACTCGTAAACACATGAAATATTGGGAGTAAAATAAATGGAAGAGTTGGTGTGAAATATATGCGTGTGTGTATGTACGTATATATATATATATATATATGAATGTGTGTTTGCGTGTGTAAAAGATAGATAGAGTGTGGAACGCATAGAAAGTAAAGGAACAAACAAGAAAGAAAGGATTAAAAACAAACAAACATCACTACATAAAGAAAAAACAAAAAAAAAAAAAACACAACAGCAAAAAAAAGATAAAAGGGGAAGGGACGCACATCTCATGGGAGGCGATTATCATTCCACCGATTTTTCTTCACACACGCTTATACATACATATATACACACACAGATACAAACACAGACAAACATACCCTCTTTCTCACTCTATTACTCACGAACAAAGATAAAAAAAAAACAAAAAAAAACATATCTGCCCATATTCTAACAAAAATACGGACACATACACGCCCCGTATGATAAAAAAAAAAATTCTTGTACAACCCCTCTTTAGGCTTACAAATATTTATCTATTCCCTACTCGCTGACTCACTCAAAAACACAAAAATGAGCGACATCATTTACCTGATAATAATAAAAAAAAGAAAAACATGTACTAGGACATCCTAACCTTATAGACATAAATATATATATATATATATATATATATATAGTTTATTGTAGTCCGTACCGTTTCGCCCAGGAATAAGAAAAAAGGAAATAGAGAAATAAGGAAAAGCAAAAAAAAAGAGCTTTTTTTCCTCTTTGACAAAAAAAAAAAGAAGGAAAAATATAAAGAAAACGGTGCGTCAAGCCACGAAGGGGGGGGGGAAAAAAAACACAAAGACACATAGTTTGACACATATACAAAGTACAATTGATATAAAGAATAGAAATACATATATATGTGCCGATTTCTACATATATATATATCTAATCGAAAACAGGGGAAATAAAGAAAATAATCATACAAAGAAAAAAAAAAAAAACGCAAGCAACAAAACCAGTCAAGTGCCTCTCTATTCTTAAGGGTCGGAGGAAAAAAAAAAAGCATTTTCACTTCTTACTTTCTTGATTCACCTTCACACTTACTCTCTGCTACCCCCTTATATATTTCCATTTGGGCGTGGTATTCATGGATACACAAAAATATATATACAGAGGGAGAGAAAAATATAGTGTGTACCTGTTTTTTTTCTTCAACAATTATTCTTTTTCTTTCCTTTTTCCCAATTGCAGGGAAAAACAGGCGCTTTGTGAGGGAAGAAGAAGATCCAATGAAAATACAACGTGCACATGAAACCCCCACTGGCTCCCTTTTCGTCAATGTGATGAGAGGCCATGCAATAGCAAACGGCGAAGGGGCTTGAGATAGAGTGAGTGCACAAAATAATAATAATAATAATAATAATAATAATAATAATAATAATAATAATAATAATAATAAAAATAACATAATAGGAGTAAACGTATTAGCGAAGAAGTGAAGAGGTAGAGGGGTGTGTGGAAAAAGAGAGGGGAGAAATAATAAAAAAAAAAACAAAAACAAAGGAAAAAAAAGCTTTTTTTTTTTTTTATTTGTTATCCTTCCGTTTATCTTCTTCTATTTATTTACCTATTTTTATTTTATTATTCTTTTTTTCTTTTTCTTTCTTTTACTCTTCAATGGGCTTACGTGGGTTAAACTGAATGTGCACCTCTGCGGCGACATCCTCCATCACATCCAGCGCAAACTGCAGATCCTCGCGGGTGTGAGCGGCGGAGACGCAAAAGCGCACGCGTCCCTCCAGCAGCGGCGTGGCCGGATATCCGACAATCACAACAGCGAGTCCCCGCCGCATGCACTCCCTCGCCACCATCATTAACTTGCAGGGATGATACAACATCACGGGAACCACCGGAGAGGCATCGTTGCCAAGGACAGTGAATCCACGGGCAATGAGACCTTGTCGGAAGAAGCGGGAATTCTCTTTAAGTTGTTGAATGCGTTTACATCCCAAGTCTGTGCCATCAAGACCTTTAATTACATCCAAAGCAGAAAGGGCCTGTTGGGTGCATGGTGGGGCAAGTGTATCGCAGTGAAGGGAGATGGAGCTGTGTGTGCGAAGATAATCAATCACACTCTGATCACCAGATATGTAACCACCAATAGAACCAAAGCTTTTGGTGAAAGTACCCATGAGAATATCCACATCCTTTGTGTCAACACCACAGTGCTCTGTAACTCCACGTCCTGTACGGCCAATAGCGCCAATGGAGTGTGCTTCATCCACAAAGAGCAGTGCACCGTATTTCTTCTTAAGAGCTACAACACGTGCAAGATCGACAATTTCTCCTTCCATGCTGTATACACCTTCAACAATAATAACAATACGTGCCCATGGGATGTACTCATCTTCTTTTGTACTCCTTCCAAGAACAACAGCTTCACGTAGTAGTGTCTCTAGCTGCTCAAAGTTATCATGCTTAAAGACTTTTACTTTTGCACCAGATACACGCACACCATTTACCAGTGATGAGTGATTCAAACTATCTGATATAACAAGTGAGTCATTACCGAAGAGAGCTGGAAGTCCACGAAAATTTGTGCCAAATCCCATACCACACACAATAGCATCATCCTTGTTAAGGAACTCTGCAATACCACGCTCAAGCTCTGACAAAGGTCCATGTTGTCCGGCTTGCTGAGGGGCACTGCAGGAGGCAATACCATAGCGATCAAGAGAATCAATAACCTGATGTGTGATACTCTCAGTATCCTCAGCAAATCCAAGGTAGTTGTATGAAGAAAGATTCACACAAGGGATAATGTTACCTGTGAGAGGTAAGGTGAGGTTATTATCATGTGACACACGTTCCATAACTCCAATGACACGTGAAGGGCGGGAATCAATTGGATGGTTAAAACAGTCACGGAGACGACGGTAGAAATGACGCTGCCAAAGATCATCAAAGTCTTTCGTAAGTGGTGCGTAGTCTTCATTACCTTTGGCTTTAGAATACTTCTTACGGTACCATTCGCGAACCTGGGAGAATATGAAAAGGACGCCAAACGTCAGATATGTTGTCAACACAACCACCAGTGAAATACCCTTTGATTGCGGTTCTTCCTCTTGTTTCTGTTGTTGTTCCTTCTGCTGCTGTTTCTGGGATTGTGTAGATAAAGCACTGCTTTCCTTTTCACCTTCCTTAACCTTCTCCTGTAGTGAAATATACGGTGGCACAGGCTCCTTCTTATTGGAGGCCTCCACGGAAAACCCTAACAGTGCTTCACATTTAGTGGCGATTAATTCCGGGCTCCCACGTGAGTCCACAACATCTTCAGACGTAATATAAGTAGGCATGTTTAATACCCAATATATACAACAGAATTGATTTGTTGATAATATTCCTTTTTTTTTTTTTTTTGTACAGCCTTACTGTGCTATCTTTTTTTTTTTCTCCCTTTATTGTCCTATTTGTTGTGGTGGGTTTGAACCTAGGTGCACCTCAAGAGTGTCTATCCCGCAGACGTATCCTAATTGCTCTTTTTGTTCCCATTATTCATTCAATAATTGGGATAAAGGAAAAAAGCGCAAAAAATAGAGAGAAAAAAAAAGAAAAGAGCATCAATAATTTTATTTTATTATTTTCCAACAAAACACACACACACACAAAAAAAAAAAAAAACAAGCAAGAGCTACATAGTCAAACAACACCATAAGACATTAATCAAACACAGAGTAGAGTAAAAAAGGAGAGAGAGAGAGAAATAATATTAAAAAAAAAAAAAAATGAGCCAATGGGAAATAAATACTTTGAATGTCGTGTGAGAGAGCTACATGCACATATGCATGTGTGTTTGTAAGTGACTATTATCCTACACTCGAACGGTTCCGTGAAGCTGCTGCATGTGCAGCTGCTAATGCACTGAAATTTGTATCTGATTGCCACCAGGAATTCAAACGATCATACGACCATCGAATGAACATATCATCCACACAGCCACAGTAACCCTTTGGCCGACCTGAGTGACAATGACAGGGAATCGGTTCTACCTTTTTTTCCATTACCTCTTTCTCTTTAATATCCTTAACCTCCTTTTTTTCTTCTTCTTTTTCTTTCTCTTCTACCTCTTCTTGTTCTTGTTCTTTTTCTTCCTGTTTTTGCACCTCACTTGGTGGTAAAGTTGGACGAGGGTGTAGTGCGGGATTTGGCAACGTCACGTCCTCGTGTTCTGCAGGGGCATCCAGCAGTAAATTCACAAAGTTCCCAATACAACGTGGTGCGCCTTTAGACAAGAGCCATTGCACAACTTCCGCATCTTCAAGTGCCACAGCGGCGTGAAGTGGTGTACGACCCCAGCGATCATACACATGTACACTGCCGCCAAAGTGATGTAGCAGCGACATCACTTCCAATTTACCTGAAATAACAGAGATAAACATTGGACTGTATCCATGCTGCATCTGGTTTACGGTCACCTCGGGATCACTCATAAAACTCATGTTATTTGGGTTTGCCCCAAGTTCTAGGCAACGACGAGTGAGATCCATGTTGCCAGTCACAACACCCAACATAAGAAACGTTGCCCCACGGCAGGTTGCATCTTCTTTTTTGGTGCAAAGCTCCGGGCAGTGTTCTTCCAAAAACCTTCCAATGGACTTTACAGACTCCGCAATACTGTTCTGAATACTAGCCGCGTTTGTCCCACCACTGATACTCCCATTGCTGCTACTAGCCAACCTATTGAGATTTTCCTCAGCGGCCGTTGCGTCTGCTTCACTTAGCTTGATGTCACCCGTGCGAAGGCAACTAAACGTACTCCATGGAATGGGCGGTGAAGTACAGAACGACCGGAGTAAATGCGGATCTGCGCGATCCTCGTCTGTGATACCAAATACACTGTTATGTCCAATCCCACCGTGGGCGAGCTCGATGCTTCCCCATCTGTATGCTTTGCCATCTAAAGTTTCTTGCAGCTCATCTGCTGTCACCACCTTTTGGGACCGCGACATACACGGTTATGGCTACCTATATATATATATGTATATATATATATATTCCCTTATATTCCCCGTTTTTTTTTTTTTTACCTTTCTCTCTCCGTTTCTGTTTTTTTTTTTTTTTTGCCACTTGGTTTTTGTTCGCCTTCTAAAAGGTGATTTTCACGCAGATTCACTTCATGAAATATTACACATTTTTTTTTTTTTTACATTTAATATAATCGATAAATAAAATAAAGCCACAGGAATTAGAAAACAAAACGCTAATGGAAAACACCAGAAACCGCAACCATAATAATAATAATAGCAATATTATGAAGTGCAACTAACAATAAGAAATACAAGGTACAATTACAGCAACACGTCAACTATATGACAGAGTAAGATAATCGTATTTTGATCACATTCGAGCAGAGAGACATAAGGAGGTCTTTTTTATTTTTCTTCCCATGTGTAAAAGGGAAGTCAATACAAAAATAAAATAAAAACATCAATACACAACAAAAAGAAGAAGAAAAAAAAAAGAGGAAAACAAATCAACCACCTACAGACCAATACCATTTGTCGAAGTAGTAGTAGTAGTAGTAGTAGTCATACCAGGCGTAGTAGTGGCGCTAATAGAAGTTGTAGTAGCAGTGGCGGCAACATCACCGGTGGGCTGCTCTCCATTCTCCACAGCAGCAGTACTAGTCCCAACATTACCGTTACTCCCTCTCACATTCATATTTTCCGATCGACGTTGAATTTCATTCTTAAGTTCCCCATAGCGCGTGTACTCTCGAGTAAATGCGCGTCTGTCATTTTTAGTGGGTGCATGGCCATTCTGCTGTTCAAATTCACTTTCAAAATGATGCAAAATACGTTTCAGGTATCGTTTTTCTGTCGCGAGGTCCTCATTCGACATCTGACTCACTGGGGCACCTCGAGTTTGCGATGAAGAAGTTGATGAAGGTCGGACTCCATTAGCAGATGATGTCACTGTCGCAGGTGCTGTAAATCCTGCACTTCCCCCAGTCTCGTGCTGGTTAGCAGAGAAGGAATTCAATTGCAACCCCCCTGATGTCGCCTCTCCCCTGCGATCCCCTGTACTTCCATTGTACATTCCATGTAGAGGTTGTTGTGGTTGTTGTTGCTGTTGTTGTTCTCCTCCTCCTCTTCTTCCTTGTTGTTGTTGTTGTTGTGGGTGATATTGTTGCTCTTGTGATGCGTCGCGATCTGTAACGGGTTGCTCTGAGCTGCCGTTGCGTGGAGACTCCGTATCCCGTAGACGATTCTTTGCTGCCTTATATAGTTCATATACATGCCGCAATGCGGCCTTATCATGTGCAGTAACGGCAACGCCGTGCTCATCCCGGAAGGCGCGTTCCCACTCATGTATGCGTTGCTTCATTTCCTTCTTGAATGCTTGGCACTGACTATGTGTCATGTGTCCCGTAACAACGACCGTGGGATCGACATTATTGTTGTTGTTATTATTATTGACATTGTTGCTATTGCGGTTCTCCTTTGCCATCTCTAGTGCTGCTGCCTCGCCACGGTACGTTGCTGCAAGTTGTGCGGCGAGTGCATTACATGAAAGGGGCCGCGGACCGTAGGCGTTATCAATGCGCCCGCGTTGTTCCCGCTGCAGCGATCTCACAGAGTCAATAGTAGCACGGCTGTGGGCGCGGAAGTCTTCATCGATAACGTGGCTCTGTGTAAAGCTCAGTGCATCAACGGTCTGCGCTACCGACTGCAGCAGCAATGCGTTTGCGTCTGCCCGCATATCGTGTTAGTCTCGTTCTGTGTGTTTATGTCTAACAACAACACGGGGTGTATACAAGAGAGAAAGACTTGGTAGACACGTCGTACGTAATGTAACTACTAGCTCTATCAACGCACAGATAGAGATAGATAGTTAAATAAATAAATAAAAAGAGGGAAAGAAATAAATACGGTAATCTACTCACCTCTACGATATTATCGGTTTTCTTTCAAATCTCGCAAATATTCTAACACTTGCGTCCCAACAACGTCCTTCTCAGTTTCTTTTCCTATTTGTGGGTAAACAGTTATTTTGATTTTGTGAGCACTCCCTCCCTTGTTTTCGGTCTTCTATAAATATATATATATTTTTTATTTCTTTTATTTCTACAGCTATACGGTGAAGAATTTGTAAAATGCACACAAATTACAACCTTGATATGAATGGTGCGCAAATATACTTCTTACCTGTATTGCAAATGCGCTTTCTATCTACACGGCGCCGCAACCAGCAACCGTTTTACGAGCGAAAAACACACACAACAAGCCAGAGTAATGTTATATACACTTCCTCCTATACGGGCCCTACAAAGAAAACAATAATGATAAAAAAAAGAGGAAAAAGAAAGAAAGAAAAAAAAAACTGAAACCCCAAATCCATCTCCAACCCAAGAAAAAATAAAGAAAAATAGCAATCGACAATCCCAGAGTAGAAAAGATACTATTACACACAATGTCAACAAGAGTTATTTGTAGGTTTATTTATACACCTTGCGCATTGCACGCGACACACGATCAGACAGAAACAAACACTCACCTCAATTCTAAATGTGATACCTAAAGATCAAGTAAACCAACAACAACAACAACAACAACAACAACAACAACAACAACCAAAAAAAATAATCATAAATGCACTCCTCCTCACCTACGCATTTATCATCCCTTTTTTTTTCCTTTCTCCCTTTCCTCTCATTACACACCACCACAGAAATCAAACACAAACATACACAAAAACTTGTTTGTGTGTTTCTCTCTTCCCCTATATAGATATATGAAACGGAAAAAAAGGCAAGATAACTTCATTGTAGTCTTAACTGGGGGTCCATTTCCACTTCATACACCAATAACACACAACACATCATAAGCATCACGTAGTTTTAACATTACATACGCGCTGATTGAATGGTTGCTTCTGAGAGAGAGGCGAATGAAACGTTAGAGTGCGCCATACATTTCAATAGTGGTGATGGACGAAGATGTGAACCATGCCACTCTGCCAAGTCCTCCATTGTTTGCACCATAGCCCGAATACCCTTTGCGTCCGCCAAAGCCAATGCACCACCTGTGGTTTCGCGAAACCCGATGGCAGCAATTGTCAGCATGTTTGCATCTTGGGCACATTGAATACGTTCGGTAAGCAGCATCTCACAGCACTCATTTACAATAACTGCTAACAATATATCTGCTATCTCTGCATCGGTGAGACGACGTCGCAAATACTGTTCCTGCACCTCTGAGTTGGGTCCAATAGGGGTCCCATCCTTGCGGTAGGTGTAAAAACCCCCGCGACGTGCTTGTGCGCCTAGAAACCCATCTGTGCTCATGTACTGCAGTGTGTGTTGTGCGATGGCGGGAATGTTATCACGCAGCAGTGGGTTTCCTTCTACATTCATTGTGTTTGTCTCCTGCATCATGCGCAGAACGGCGTCGGTACCGCAACTGTCGATAAGACGGAACGGCCCCACGCGCATTCCGAGACGCCGACTGACCGCCACGCCGTCCACCCGCGCGATGCCGCCCGCCCCGCACCCGCTGGCGACACGACACGCAGCGGCGGCGACGGCAGCGACGAGGCGGTGGCCACACGACCCGCGACACGCGACGGCCGGCCGGTGCTCCGACCGCACAAACGCGGCGGCGGCGGCCGTCAATTGGCGACAGCGGTCGGCGGGCGGCGTCTCGCAGGGCCGAGCGAAAAGACGGAGTTCCTGCAGCGGTGCGAAGGGGCCGGCGGGTGACACGACCGCCCCGCACGGCAGAAGCGCCAACAGCGGCAGCGCCCCCGCCGCGGGGCCAACAAAAACAACAGAAACACCACGCAGCGCAGCACGGTGTTCCGACACAAGACGCGTCGTCGCCTCCAGACATCGACGGGAACAATCCAACAGAACCGTGACCGTACCTTTCCCGCTATCGCTGCTATTGTTGTTGTTGCTGTTGTTGTTGTTCTTGCAGTCACCGTCGTCACCGTCATTTACATCACTCGACGCCGATACCACCGCCTTCATTTTCTCAGACCACAGCGGCATCTCCTCACGGCGAAACGTCACAAGTGCACTCCCCGGGAAAGGCATAACCACACGACGCACCATCTTCTTTTCCAAGACGTGTACATTAGCGGCGTTGATAGCAGGAACTGAATACGTCATTTCGCTAAAAATTTTCTCAGAATGAGTCTGTCCCTCTTGTACCTTATTCTCATCATCAACTATCTTTCCCTGGGTGATGGCAGCCATACTATACCGCACCCACGTCTGCAACAGAGGATTTGGACCCGTCACTACCATCGATGTCTCAAAGCTACGTGTAAAGAATAGTTTGCGAAGTAGCAGTGTTTTATGCTCAGGTTTAGAGAAAAGCATGAGTAACTTGCGCTCCAACCACAGAAGGAGAGAAGGAGAGTTCCCTCTTGCTTCTATCGCACCTTCTCCGAAAGATGTGGTGATGGTGGGGGTGGTAGTAGTCAGTATAGACAAAACCTCTTGTACGCTATGAGCACACCTCACAAGTCCAGCATCAATTAAACTGTCCGTACGGTATTCATGCAGTCGTGGTACTAACTCGATAGCACGTTGAGAACCAAAACAATGACCAAGCTGCCTGACTACATGGGCACTGGGGAAATCTCCAAGTTGAAGAGAGGGAAATCCGAACGTCGTTTCACTAGGACCAAGCAAGAAACGGTGATGACAAGTTAAGAATAACTCTGCCCCGAAATCTCCAACAACGCCCACATATGCAACAGAAATAAAACACAAACGTTGTGGTGTACTTGCCAGACGTGTTAAGAGTCGTTCCTTTTCTCGAAGGAACTCCACTCGTTCAGCACACGAGAGTTCCAACGATCCCTGTTTTGCCTCAAAAAAGTTTAGGGTGGGAAGTGTAGTAAGCAAAACGTATGTAACGGAGTCGTCCATCTCGTGGTAACCTTCCTCAACAGCTGTAATAGCTTGATGCAAAGCTTTCACTACCGACATAATACACGTAGGCTGCTTCTGTAAAATAATTGTAGCTATTCGTTTCCCATCCTTTTTATCAAAAGACACCTTCACACATGGCTCTTGGTCATCGTTATTTGATTCCAAAGCTGTCCATGAAGCCAACGGTGGGAGTTCCACTGATGTTGTGGCTTCTTCAACATCTTCGCACGGGCTGCTTCTTTTACATGATGATGATGATGATGATAATATTTTTTCATCCTGTCGTTCAATAAATGAGGACACAATCTCTTCAAATCTTTTCTCAGATTTTTTATCTGAAAGTGCCTCTTCACTTTTTTTGTTAAATGGCTGTTTCATTTTTTCTTGATCCAAGTCACCTACACGTTCGCTAATAACATCTGGAATTTCATGACGATCAATCATTGCTTCCTCCTCCTGCGGTAATGGTTTCAGCGTACTCTTGTCAAGAGGGACTGAGGTTTCTCCAGAATTACCCGTAGAAACAACGTTCAACCGAATCTTTTCATCTCGGGATTGCACGACCTCAGGTGAGCGTACCAACGGCCGGGACGCACGAGCCCTTTCAATCTCCTCATCCAATGATAGGCCAATACTTTTTGGCCATGTAGCTTCCCCGATGTCGCGTTCTTCTGTCGGAGGCGCAATGGTAAAAAAGATTTCATCCTCTGCATCGTGCGACACACTAGAACCACCAACAATAGGAATACTAGCACTACTTTTCACAGCATGCTGCGGCACCTCGGGTGCACGTGAAGAAGGTGGGGAAACTTTTGGTGGCATAGGTGCAGAAGGTGGTGCAGGCGGGATAGGGGGCGGGGGAATTCGATTAGGAGATGGTGGTGGTGGTGGTGGCGTTTTTGCAGTTAACGGGCTCTTAGAAGGTATAGATGTACCCTGATGGGCAAATACTACTTTCATGTCACCAAGATCATCGATAACATCAGAAAGTGTTACTGTTCTGTCCTTCGCTGCTGAACTCGAAACATTCTTCTTGTTACCAAGTGCAACATTATCACCTCTAACACTTCTTCGACGTTCTTCACGATCTGTATGAGTTCTCTGCCGTTCACGATATATCATTCCTTCTCGTTTTCGATGAACCCCAGCACTTGTCAAACCACTGCCTTTAGTGGATGTAAATTTGGACTGTTCACCCATTGCCGCCTTTGGTGGTTCCGGTGCAACAGGTGCTGCCTTTGGTGGT
>NW_021639884.1:197197-219076 GCF_002087225.1 Trypanosoma theileri
CTCTGGAAGCAGCAGAATCTTGGGATTGGAGAGACCATTGTGTGTCATGGAATACACGTCCCTGTTCCTTGACGTAAGATGCGGCTATTACTGCAACGAAAGGAGTAAAGCGGCGCATTATCAAGCAGACAAAACGTGTTCAATTGATCGTTGCGATAGTAACCTGGGTTTCTTTATTATGTTTTTTTTTTTTAATTCAATGTGCTGCCTAGACTTACCCTTTTTCTCAGTTTCGTTTCTAGCTTGTTACCACAATTTACCTGTGGTCTGCAGCTATTATCTTAGCCAAACGAAACTAAAGAAGGCCGCAAAAAAAAAAAAAAAAAAAAAAAAAAAAAAACAAGTAGAAGAAAAAATGAGTCAGGAAAACACACACAAAAACAATTCCCATAATTTCCGGAAATACAACTTGCAAAACCGCACACCCCTAGACGTTAAAAGACTTCCCTTTTTCCAGATCCCATTTTCACGACAGAGTTTACCAGTGAATGTTGCGAATAATTCAGAAGAAAGGGGGAAAAAATATCTTTTCTTTGTCGTACATCCCCTTGTCTGAAATGGTTGCAAGGAGGTCTAGTCATAGACCTTTATGGCAGCTTTCGAGCCTTTGGGTCCCAGCTTAAGAAGCACTTCGTAGCAAATCCATACACATAAAGGTAACAACGTGAAAATGCAGACAATCGGGGGCGGTAAATTGTACACTTTAGCTCGATACTTTGACAAGTCTACTGGATCGTTAGCCCTCAGAATGCAAAAAGTGATGACCGAAATTAGTGCCGTCCAAAGAGGCAGCATTGCAGGTGTCAAAAACATTTCTTGGGGTAATGATACTACTTTTCCTTATCTATTTTTCTACTAAACGTTTATTTGCGTTGCTGTTTTTTTTTTCTTTTGTCTGTGCTTTTTGGTGTACCTTACTTTGATTTTTTTAAACTGATTTGTCACTTTATCTATCTTCTTGTGGTCCAAACCCCAATATGGTTGTATTGGGGAGAAAAAGAAAGACCAAAAAAAANTACCTTACTTTGATTTTTTTAAACTGATTTGTCACTTTATCTATCTTCTTGTGGTCCAAACCCCAATATGGTTGTATTGGGGAGAAAAAGAAAGACCAAAAAAAAAAAAAAAAATAGAAAGGAAAGGGAAGGAAAAAATGGAGGAGAGGGTTTTTGTGTAATATACCATGAATACTATTTGTACCACTTAGCACCCTATTCATTGGAAAGAAGTATCACTTATTGTGCATTTCTATATTATATAATTACTTTTTGTTATTTAGCCAAAAAGTCCAAACGAAACAGTGAGGTACAATAGCGGCCTAGGCCCCTCACTTCCTCTTTGGCGACGATCGCCACCAAAAAATTTACCAACTGAGAGTCCGGAATCTGCCCCTTTAGTACACCAGAGCAAAGGTACTGTAATCAGTTGTTGTTCTTGATGGTGTTGCTGGTGTTTTTGTTCTCCACTACACACTGCGTCACCATCGGGAATAGTCCACTCGGCAACACCCAGTAGTTTGTCGTCGCTGCTATAGACCGCTACATACAAGGGGTCTGTGCGGCAATGCACACCAAGCTGGAAGGACTCATCCCACTGAGTACTACTATTGCTACTGGAAGTAATACCTGCCTGACTGCGCACCTCTTGAAACCCATTTGTGAGCGCTACGACTGCACCATTGCTACTGATGCCCTCTACTTCTCTCACAGTGATATACGCCACGCCAATGTATCGTGGTGGGCCCTCTTCATTATCTATTATCTCTTCGTGTGGTGATATTGCCACATCTTGGGCTAATGGGTCACGTGGTGGCAACGTCGCTTGTGATACCGCGACGTTACATTCCCGCGTAAAGGCCCTATTGTACTTTAGCCTAATATAACGCTCCCTAACTTCATGCTGGGAACGAGACCCCACCGGTTTGTATACAGGCTCGCCATTGCTAGAGACATACCCTCCATACTCAAGTTCGTCGTTCAAGGTGGCATTACCACGATTTGCCATGAATGCGATATCAACTGTATTCCAAGAATCCAGCTGTGCTTCACGACACCTGTGTGGCCATAGCTGCCGGTGGACGCCAACACAGTGGATGCAAACAAAGCCACCAAACGGTTGAAGTAACCCCCATGTAGGCCATTTTGCACCACAGTCTGCACAGAACTGATTTGATTGATTGCTTGCGATACAACTTGTAAAGAGAGGTGATTGTGTTAGTCGAATAGGAATATCATTCATTACCTCTTCCTCTTCCTCTTCTTTCCCTTCACACCTTCCATTGGAAGAGTTGGTTAAGGCCTCACTACCATTCTTCTGTTTACTTCCATTCACCTGGTTCTCTTGCTGGTACTGGTAGTGGTTGTTATGACTTTGATACTCTCCATTCTTCACTTTTTCTTCACTTTTCATCAATTGTTTATCTGTCTTTTTTTTAGATTGTTTGAGTCTTTCATACTCGCGCAGGACATCCTCCAGTTGTTCCACTTCATGCAACTCCAATGGTCCATCACCAGTTTCATCCATTACTCTCGGTGGACGATATAACAATCTGTACTTCCCACTTATATCGCCAGATAAATTACCATCTTGCAACAGTGCATCGTTCTTTCTTTGCAAAGACGCCGCCGCGCAGCGTAAATGACGAATAAATCTCCACTTAAGCAATTTATCACCGGTAAAAAATAGGGCCACACACCGCCTGTTCGATGGTCCTGTATTATTATTTGAATCACGTACGCTGGAAGATTTTAACGAGGAAAAAATTCCAGAGGGCTGTAGCTGTTCCACACTACTTGGGCTCGCGAGTTCTAGAGCAAAGCAAAGACTGCCACAATGGGTACCACAGTCTACCACACGTGCCCCAGTTAAACAAAGACGTTCTTGAAGATTTTTTGCCATGGAGTTTCGTGGTTCCTCATAACAATACAGTACACCATCTGTATGTAGTTCGATAGTTCGATCCACAAATTGCCGCTTACGCCATCCCATCAGGCACGTCACTGCGCCAGAGAGCAGCAGTGTCTCCAAAGTAGCATCCATCATACAATCAAACTAACATCCAGCTGCTTATATATATATATATATATATATATATATATTTATTTATTTATTTATTTATTTAAAGGCAAAAGACAGAGAAAGAGGCATCAAGACAAAGAGAGCTCATGTAGGTAAAGTGAAATTACACGTTACAGACACACACACACACGCACACACGCATACACACTAGTAGATAAATTGATAGAGAGTAAGATATTGAGCCTAAGGAAACCTCAACACCCTCATGACGAAAAGGCAAACATTAACGTAAAACCAAAGGCAAAAGAAAGACAAATAAAAGGCGTCCGGTATGAGAGGCTAATGCTAGTGGAAGTAGCACGTTCATCATCTTTCCATACAATAATGCAAAAACCAACTCTGCATTCAAAACCTACAATCCTCACCTCTTAAATTTTTTTATTTATTTCTCAGTTTATTGTGTGCTCGATGTATTTACTTCACCTATGGAGAACGCATGCGCTTCCTTTCATGTTTACTTCCTTCGCCGCTAATGTCAGCCACTATTCGTCGCACCAACTCGTCCTGTTCCAACTCCTGCTTCTGCTGTACAGCGAGCCGCTCCGCCTCCATCTGACGGTATGTTGCCTCTTCAACCGCCATTGCATAACGACCGCGGTAATCATTCTGTACAACTTCACTAATAACAAAGGGATGCAAACCCGCGTCAACGGTCATTGTTTCAGGTATTTGTGCACCAGTCGGATGTGTGGCACGCAGAAACACTGGAAGGGTAAACAGTGCAGGTAATGACGAAGAAGAGGGTAACAAAAGAAAAACAGGTTCTTCGCTGCTTGGAGTATTAGGCAACCAAACAGCACGACTACCGCTGAATGCCGTCCCAACGTGTACAAGCTGCTGCAAGTGTGGCTCAGAGGTATCCAAACCATTGTTTTCTCCTGAAGCATCAAGAGATGGAAGAAGAAGAGAGGAAGAAACACCAGTAGCAAGCGATAACGCAGAAGCACGCCGCATCTCTGCCTCACGTTTAGAGGCAACAAGTTTCAAGGCTGCTTCACTACCACCAACGGAGGTGGCATACAGTACCGTAACTGTCATGCGCTCACCTGGAACAGCGAAGTCCCTCCAGCTCATACCACTTTCATGTGGTACAAAGAGAGAGGGTACAAAAACTGGCCATTCCTGTAAAGATACATTTGTAGTTACATGCTGAGATGTCATGGTACGCGCGTAGATTCCGTCGTCTCCGATGCGTTGGACACATACTGAAACAACAGAAAAAGTGTGAATCCCTTTTGGAAAGCCATGTACCCGCTCTATTGCCGCACCTGACTGTTGTCCTTGCTGTTCTCCTGCAAAATTGCTCATCGCCTTTCGCTCTTGCAGTGCTTGATAAAGTCGTCCAGCAAGCGCCTTACTAGAAGGTGCAGGCGTACTGGAACTACTAGTCCCCTGACGTAAACGATTCAGTAGGAGAGAAGATTTATGAAATTCTGCGGCATTTTTATCTGCACCTACAACACTACGTAACTCAGCTTCAAGATATTTATCCTGTTCATCTAATGTTGAGGAAGTGATTCTCACGTCAACCAGGTCCCATGGTAATACCTTCACAAAATTCGTTTGTGTACGAAGAAGAATAGATCTACCTTTGCGTGTTATTCCTGCATCCACCTCACAAGAAGTCATATTGTTGCCACCTTGGTTCTGTGGTAAAACAATACCACGCAGTATACTTCCCTTTGTCACATCTTTTACCGATCGACGTAGCAATAAAACTTCTTTTAATGCATGTCGTAGCTCCTCATCGGGTCCGACATGCACCAGATAGAGATCCATTGTTGAAGCAAGTGTGAGTTGGTGAGTAATGAGAAAATTATTGGCGTCATGAACTGCTGGGAATTCCATCACGATTGCAAATTTCCCAATACATCTCGACCTGACACATGCTAATGCCTTTAAATATTCTGCCTTTGCCCTCTGACTCTTATTCCCCTTTCCGTCCGCTTCCATATGGACTTCCGTGGCCGCGGTCTCCCCGCCTAGGGCTGCGGGCACAGTGAGGAGTCGCTCCTCCAACGTGACCTCCGGCGGGGGGCGGATGGACGGCGGGAGGAGGGCGGGGTCCAGCGGGCGGGGGCTGGTGAGGAGCAGCGTTGGGCCCACCCGCACTGCCGGCGGGAGGAACTCAAGTCCCCACCCCCGCCGGCCCCCTCCTCCTCTGGCATCCGCCACGTCGGCCCGCAGGCGCTCAGCGGACGAGAGGCGCTGGAATTGCACCACCGCCGCCCCGCTGTGAAACGCCCGGTCTTCCTCAAAGTACACTTCCTCAATGGCGCCGTAGCCTGCAAGCGTCCGGAACAGCTCCGCCCGCAGCGCCACATCCTCAGGCTCCACACCCACCACACGAACGCGGCGGGTCACTGCCAACTCCTGCATGCACGCACACTTTCATTAATCAATAAACATTTATTTAATCAGGTACCCACAAGCACATGTGGGAAAAAAAAAACACCAAACAAAAAATTAGAAGAAAATAAATTACACATATCCCTTCAACGCAAGTAATGTCCTACAACCATAAAAAAAAAAAAAACAACAACAACAACAACAACAAAAAGAAAATTGTATAAACAATGATATATATATATATATATATATATATATCAAAAGTAAAAGAAAAAAAAGGAAAGCAACGCCTCGGATCCACAAACCATAACGAAGAAACGCTCATCTGCTGAATTACGCGGAAGTGATGTCGGAATCACCAACGTCCGTGATGGACAGCACGCAGCTGCGGAAGTGACGGCCACAGGCTGTACCCAGATCGAGGTTGTTTCCAGTGTAGTGGTGCATGGGTGTCTTGCTCAGCGTGCAGTAGTACTCGATCTCTGCCTTGCGAATAGGTGGGCAGTTGGCGGCAATCACGACGAGCTTGCTGCGTCCCTGACGAAGTGTCTTGATCGCCTGGTGTGTACCAAGCACGTATTTACCAGACTTCATCACCAGCTGAATCTTGGTGTTGATGGTGTCCACCTTAGTCTTCGATTTCTTGGCCATTGTAGTGCTACGGATCCTGCATATTTGATATATTATACGTCGAATAGAAGAAAAATAAAGAAAAACAAAAGTAATAATAAAAAAAAAAGAGAAGCAGAGGAAAAAGAACGTACAGGAAAAGAGTCAGATAAACCAAGAATTTATGACTAAACATGGTTTACGCAATCGTTTTGGGCAAACACATGAATGCGGTGCGCAAAACTAAAAAATCAATACAAAAGAAAAAGAAAGGGCGAAAATAAAGGCATTTTGCCTTATTTCCCTATTGCCTCCTCTCATCTGCTGAATTACGCGGAAGTGATGTCGGAATCACCAACGTCCGTGATGGACAGCACGCAGCTGCGGAAGTGACGGCCACAGGCTGTACCCAGATCGAGGTTGTTTCCAGTGTAGTGGTGCATGGGTGTCTTGCTCAGCGTGCAGTAGTACTCGATCTCTGCCTTGCGAATAGGTGGGCAGTTAGCGGCAATCACGACGAGCTTGCTGCGTCCCTGACGAAGTGTCTTGATCGCCTGGTGTGTACCAAGCACGTATTTACCAGACTTCATCACCAGCTGAATCTTGGTGTTGATGGTGTCCACCTTAGTCTTCGACTTTTTGGCCATTGTGAACAGAAAAAGGAGGCTTTAAAGGTGATTCAAGAGGAGAGTAAAAAGAAAAAGAAAGCAGAAAGAAGAAAAAAAAGGAAAAGAAAGGAATAAAAAATGACAAGAAGAATTCAACAACGCATTTAAAAAACAAAAAAGACAAAAGGAACTCAAGGAGAGTTGTCATGAAAGGCTATTATATGTATTATTTTCTTTCTTCCTTCCTCTTATTTACAAATAATATTGTATTCATCCTTATCACATTCTTCATTCTCCGAAGACTCTGTGTTGTGTTTTCAAAAATACATTATCATAGAGACAGAAATACAACCTTAGAGTCAAACAGATGAAGAAATAAACCAATGATACAGTGAATGTATTGATTATTGAGCGTGTATGTCGATTGTACTGAAGTCTAGTAATAAAACAAAAAAAAAATGTATACAAAAAAAAATCTAAGGCGTTGGCGGCGGTAACAACCACCCGTACAGGCGTAGAGAAGAGCAAAAACCAGATTAACGATGCCAACTCAGCTGCCGTAATAATAACGAAAAAAAAGCAGGTACAATAACAAAAAAAAAGCAAAAAAAAAAGCTCATTAGGCGAACAAGTAAGAATAATTCAACGAAACGAAAAAAAAACAAAAAAAAAACGAGAAGACAATGAAAACGTGAGATATTTTTCTTTTTTTTTTTAAGGGAACATGTTTACAGAGTGTTTGCTTCTCTAAGAAATGCATACAAGTTTACAGATGACGAATGCAAAATGTAAACGCAGATCGCTGTGCATGAAGGTAAAAGATTATGAAGAACAAAAAAAACCTGCAAAGGCGGTTCATTTCGTGACTTCAAATGATTTAAAAAAAAAAAAAAAAGGCTCACCCAGACAAAATGCAATGTATTACAAATATAGCGAAAAAAGGGATCACACATTCCTCTTTTTTCTCCACCCGTTCATCTCTTTTTTTTTCCCCCTTCGCACTATTGATGCATAATCTTACACTGACGACACCCTCCCCTTATCCTTCCCTCACTCATTGCATCTTCCCTTCTATTTCCAATCCATAAAGTTTATACTTGTTGCCTTTTTTTTCGTGTATTTTCTTCAATTACCTGTTACTTTTTCTTCATTCTTTCGTTTTCTTTCTTTTTCTTTTAAAGTGCTGCAATGAGAGTAACTCTTTACCAGATGCTATCGTCCCCCACTCCAGTCGCTGTGAGTGACAACAAGTCAGTATTTGAGCCACTCTTCGCCATTTGCAGCGTGGCGGCATGAGGACTAGCGATATCGATGTTGGCAGAGCAGGAAGAGTTTGTTGACGATGTGGTGGCAGCAAAAGAAGCCCCTATACGAGAAAGATTCCTGTTGCTGCTACTTTTGTTAATTTTGCTGTCGTTCATGTTACTCCAAAGCGGGGGCAATGTGCGATCATACTCGCTGCGCAACACCGGATGTCCAATGACGTTGCGTGCCTCCACTACGAGGTTATCGCGTGCATCCGCATTCCACTGGTCCACCTGCCTCAGCTGCTTGTACTCCTTCTGCCAGCGGCGGTAACTCGCGATGATCTCCTCATGTGAGGCATTACGTGGCACACCGAGCACATCGTAGTACGTATCGGGTATGCTACGGTGTGGATAGCGGCAGCGGACGGGTAGTCGAATGCGAAAAGCCTCAACGCCGTCGTCTCGTCGTGTACCTTTGTGTGGAGAGACGTCCTTCGATTCATGCACACTGCCAAGAAAGAAACTGTCAGTGCTGGATGCGAGACTGGAGAAGGAGTGCTCAAACACGTTACTCCCACTCAAGTCGTGTGGGCGAATACCTCGCTTACCACGGCGTTGGGCGAGTAATTTTCCCTTCTCCCCACGCGTTGTTGTTGTTGTCGTCGTTGTCGTTGTTGTTGTGCCTGTACGTGTCATGTTTGTCATGAACGCAGCGCGGAGCACCGCCGGTGTGTGGTCTGCATTGCACAGAGGTGTCACAAAATGTTTTGGAATACTCTCTATCGGTACGGCGGAGAGCAATTTCTCTTGTGTGCGACTGTCCAATTCAGCATAGTGGTGGGCGTGCTCGCAATGGTTATTGTATGGGCACTCTGCGGCTTCGTAGAATGCCACACAGACGCGCGATTTGCTACCACTCATCACCGGCGATGCAGCAGCACCAACACCAGTGATCGTATTAGTTGCAGCAGCTACAGCAGCAGCAGCAGGAACAGAAGAAGAGGGGGTTGTAATATCCATACCATGATGACAGGTGCCATCATACGGAACAAACTCCGTTGTACTCACTGAAAACGACATGTTAAATCTGGTTTTTTTTTTGGTTTTTTTTTTCCTCGCCTTTCTCTTATTCTTCTTACTTCACTCCACAGAGAAATATATATGTATATATATAATGCTGTGAACGTGCTTGTGTAATCCACTTCTATGAGATGATAAAGGGGGAAAAAAAGAGAAAAAAAAAAAAAAACAATATATCATCTATGGGAGACGCAAAGTACGTAATAATAAAATACAGAAGAAGTGCCACTACACACAAAACAAATCAACAGTTCAAAAAATACAAACCAAATGAAAAATGTCGCAAAAGCCACTTTCACTCTTTTTCCAAAACACAGACACACACTCAGATTATAACCGATATACAGACGTGTACGCCTCCACGCTTCAGAATACCACTCTACAGCACGAAACTCTTTTTATCCAAAAGGCAATAAACATTCTCTTATGGCAGAGAGCAACATTACAAAACCTTTCCTTTAACACACCCAACGGTGTTTTTTTTTTTTTTTTTTTTCGTTTTCCTTATTCCTCTTGTTCACTAGATATTTAGAAGCGATTCTACGCCTCTGTATAGAGCAAGATACCATTGATCGAAACTGGGCTACTTTATAAGACTGATACCAAGAAGTTCATAAAGATATCGATATTGCCGCGTAAGTCACTCCTACTTTTTCTTCTACTATATATCTATATATCTATATATATATATACTACCACCCCTTTTTTTTTCGTTACTCATATACACCCACAATAAACCCAAATATTCCCTAATGATTGACAGATATTACCCCATTAACTTATACCTCTACTTATTATAACAGTAGCAACTGTTAAAACAATAACTGATGCCACTGAGGTTCCTCCAGATACGTGAATACGCTGGAAATTGAGTGCAAAAACATGTCAATACAAACCATGCAGAACACGGACTGCAAGGGAGACAGTTAAACAAATAACAAAAATAAAAGTACAAAGAAATAATAGATCTCTCATTTCGGTGGATCCTGTTTCTGTGGGTTATTTTGCACCGAAGATTTTAGCTCAGCGATAAGATCTTCAGAAGTCTTACCACTATAACGTGCACCAGGTTGCATGCGCTGGAGGTCCTTGTCTACAGCAAACCGTTTATTCAGAAATTTCTTCAGCATATCACCACGTGCCTTTTCCAAGTCATCCCGAATTCGATCTTTACGTTCCTTGTATGCGGCCGTCTCCCGCGCCATGCGTTCTGTATCCATTCGTTTTAATTCTGCCATTTCCTCTTGCGTAAGTGCCTTTTTTCGCTTGTCAAAGTCCTCACGCACGACCTGTTCCCAAGGGCTATTGTAACCAAGACCCTCTCTACCTATATTTTGATCTTCGCGTGCAACTTTCTTCACCTGCTCCGGGTCAAGTTCCCAGAAACGCCACTCATTCCATTTCTGCGCCGTCTCCACCTCGCGCCACGTGACCTGTAGGATGTACTCCACCGGCCATCCCCAGAAGTACCGCTTCTCCAACGTACACCAATCATCCTGGCACTCCTTGATCCCATGATTGATGCGTTTCACCAGTGTCATGGCGATGTTGTAGTACGTCGTCTCAGGGGGGATGTCAGAGGTAGTGAGAAACGCCTGCAGCTCAGCTGCGGCGGCAAGCAGCTTCGGTTTCCACAAGGGTTCCACCGCAACACCAGCTAATCCAGTAGTGGACTTCACTGGAAACGCACGTGGTATGTACTCATCACTAATGGTGCGTAGCACAGTTGTGCGGCGCAGTGCAGATCGCAGCGGATGTGAGCAACGCATGCGCTTTACAGAATTCTACGTACTACCTTTTTTTTTTTCTTTCCTCACACAGCTGTAGTAATTAGCGGTTAACACAAGAAAAAAAAAACCTATACCAGCGGAGAGGTCCAGACGTGGTACAGTCTTTTCGTCTTATGCACTGCAACAGAAACAAGATCTTCCTTTTTTTTAAAAAAAAAAGGAGGTAAAGGAGGTATCAAACGCAGCAAGGGAGAAAGAAACCAACGGTCTATACCGGACGTCTGAATATTTCAAAGAAAAAAATCAAACACAATCAGAGATATACTACAAACACAGCATCTGAACTGAAAGTGAGGAAAAAAAAAAAGAGACACCAGCAAACGAGACCCATCTCCACCTTACATGATACAGAGAGCAGAAAAAAGAAAGAAAAACCGCTCTCACATCTCTCCTCCGACACGATTTGCTTCCCTTTCTTTCTTTTTAATAGACAAAGAGCATCCGCACGGCAATTATAAGGCACCCAAGCGCCACCCAAACTGAGAGACGATCTCCAACAACACTACATTTGTAAAGGAACTTGCGATGCAGCTCCGTATGATCACGATGAAACACTGTGGGGCGGTATTGTCGCAAATATGTTGCTGTGCAAATTACAAGAAGGAGCACATATGCTATGGTTTCAAAGTCAAAGAAGGCACTCATGCCAATCTACCTCGTTTCTCTTCCTTTCCTTTCCTTTCCTTTCCTTTCCTTTTTTGGTTTAATTTTCCCAGCCTCAAAATAGGCTTTCCATACAATAAGAAAAAAAAAAAAGGGATGGGAAGAGAAATGGAGATGATGGGAGGGAACAATTCACTCTACGTGAGTCTCGAAGGAGTGAAAATAATAGACAAACAATGATGACAGATAAATTGACTCTGGTAGAAAGCATAACAGTAAGGCGCAATGTCGTTCTATCATGCAACAATAAAAAAAAAGAAAGGTGCAGGTAGGAAATAATAATAAAAAAAGAAAAAAAAAACGCAATTATCTCTTTATCTTTCACTCCATTTCGCCATACGTGTTTATACTAGCACAAAATCATTTTTTTTCTTTTCCTTGAGTGATACTGGGGCTCAACACACTGGCAAAACAGGTAATGAGGCACGCACAAAGGCGTAATAGCACCCAAAGAAAAAACAAAAAAAAACCTCATCTCTTGACACACAGCAAACAAAAATGAGTAAACTAACTTTAAATACTTGGGTAAAATTGTAAATAATAATAATAATAATAATAATAATAATAATAATAATAATAATAATAATAATAAAATGAAAATAAAAACTGTTTGCGGATGTTTTACCGTGTCTGCCCAATCCTTGGAATTTCGTGTCTGCAAGTAGGGCAGCAGTTGCTGCGCAGAAGCCACCGGACGATGCAATTATGATGAAATGTGTGTCCGCACTCAATCTTTAGTACCATTACCCCAGGGGCCAGTGTCTCAAGACAAATCGCACAGGCCTCCTGAGAAGAACTTCTTCTACCACTCTTGGTATCATCCAATGGCTGGACAGCAGCGTAGGGGACGGGTTTCATGTGGCGAAGCTGACTTTGGGAAAGACCAGTCTTTTTCACACCGTTGTCAAGTCTTAATAGATTTTCATACGAAAAATCATTGATTTCCCAACCATTATCATTCCCAGTTCCTCTGCGAGTGCCTCCATTCACGTTACCTTCACCAGACCGTGGCACCCGCGACCATCCTGTTATAATGTCAAAATTAGATCCACTACTGTTAATGTGGTGCCCCCGTTGACGGGGCTGTAGGACTCCACGCTCTACGTGAGCTGTAACTTGAGGTGCTTCAGAAGAAGAAGCCCGTACCGATACCAAAACACGAGTAAACCCTGGAGCCCCTTCGCCATTGCGAAGCTCCATTGTTTCAAGCATTGATGACCTCCGTCCCTGTTCTCTTGCCATCGCCGCTGCTGCCGCTTCAGCAATCCCAACCTGTGTTGCGAGAAATTCATCAAATGCCATCATTGCCTCACTGTGGTGAATATTCAACATTGTTGACGCCAAGCTAGCAAGAGTAGGCAAACCAAGATCCTCAGGAATTATCTGAGAATGTTGCTGAGGCCGTTGATGTTGTTGTTGTCGTATTGATCCTCTCGCTTGGGAACGCACTTGAGGTGTGTTAACAGTATTTCGCCCCCCTTGTGGTGGGGCCTGACTGCGTGAATCCCGCTCCAATTCCCGTGCACCTTCCCGAATTCGCAAATCAATGAGGGCACGCCGACTGCCTCGAGACTGAGCTTCCGATGGGCGCGTGCTGTGAAGTGTACTCCCTTGAACACGCCTCAGTGCTGAGTGCGATGGCAAGATATCTTCTGGTATAGGCCACTGCATAAACATAGAATGTGGGAAATCTCTTGCATTGGAAACACGCAGTCGCTCTTGCTGGGCAACAATATGAGGGGGGAGGGCGTTTATCCAGTCAATGCCATCGTTTAGATTGCTGAAGTTGGGTCGATGCGCAGCCATCACCTTCACTTGATCGTTTGACCTTGATCTATCTTTTTTCTACATAACACAAGAAGGGCGAAATGAACAGTAGACGATATATATATTTTATTTTTAAAAAAAAACCATTCAAACACATAGAAATATAGATGACACAGGCTAAAAGAAGAAAAAAATATATATATATATATATATATATATCATCTATGTTTGTAGCAAAGATCTAAAGCACCTCACCATGCATATCCGTGAAAGAAAATAAGAATGGAAACAGTAATGGACAAAAAAAAAAAAAACAGTTCTCCGGTTGAAACTTTGTCATCACCCATTGATGTCGTACAAATTATGAGGGTATTCTCAACCTTAATCTTAATGATTATATGTTGTCAAGTGACTTTCGGTAAGTGGATCTACAGCATCAGTCACTCTAGGCCTGGGTGGGAGTGGTGGTGGCAAGTCAGTTGTCCACACATCAAGAGGCTGCACAGAGCGGCGATTCTCAAAATGAATTGTGTCAGCATGAGTCCCTTCTCTAATGGACAAAGTATCATCATTCACACTTGATACTTCTTGGCGATTATCAAGTTTCTGTTTCAGCTCAAGCATTTCAGCATGATATTGTTCCACAGTAGCCTCTGCGGTTCGCAATTTTCGCTGGAGTTTGGCTTGTTGTTCAGACATAGCACTACCACCTGAAGCAAGTCCCACGAGACGTTTAGCCAACTTCTCAGAGTGTTCTCGTAGGTGTCGTTCATTTGCACGAAGCTCACGCAACTCCCTCATAAGATCCATGTGCTTCGACATACTCACAGTTTTTGACTTTAGCATATTGTTCTCATGCTGAAGCCGTTCCACCACAAGCTTTAAGTTTTCTACCACGGACTCTAATGCCTCTACTCGACTGCGTTGTTGAAACGATTCCCCGCGTTTTGTTTTTGTCGAATCAACTTTAAGAATATCCTCAATGTGGCGTTGTAAGCGTCCAACTTTAAGCTGTAGAGCTTCTTGTTCGAAACGTAAATCAAGAATAGTATTATTTTTCTCCAACAACTCCCGCTCTAGTACCTCTTGGCTGCCTACCTTATCGGATTTAACAGGCAGAGAAGCAGTAAAATCAGTTGATAAAGTGGTGGATGCAATGCGAGAACGGTTTATCTCAGCAGTCAAACGCTCATTTTCTGCAACTAGCTGGTTAACGCGTTGTCGCATATTATTAAGTTGAATTTCCTTTACTACGTTTAGCTCCCGTTGAAGTGACTCAATAATGCCTTCCAAGTGGAGAACTGTCCGCTTGTGGGAACGTATATCAAGTGGGGAAGCCATATGAGCACTATCTACCATATCCAGTTGACACCCACGTAGTTCTTCTAATTCCTTCTTGTAACGTTCAGCATCCCTAACTGCTTTCTCAGATTCTGCTGCACGTTTCGTTATTTGCTCCACCTGTCGTCTAAGTTCTTCAGTTTCTTTTTGACCTTTGTATGATGATTGGTCACGAACACTCACTGAATCTGCTGACGGGGCTTGCCCAGGAACAACAGGAAGAGCAACTACAGAAGGAGTGACCAACGGTTTACTCCGACTTTCAGACATTTTTTGGTTCTCTTTTAAATTATCTTGTCCACTCAAACATTCCCGCGCCATTGCAAGTTTCTTTGCCTCACGATCGTCTTGAAGAGTATGTATCTGAGCTCGGAGAGAACGACTAGTTTCACGTTCTCCACGAAGCTGACCACGAGAATCCTCCAAGTCACTTTCCAGACGCCGCACAACAGCTCGCAATGAGGAGATCTCATGTAGATTGTCTCGCTGTGCCTTTTCAATCTCCCGTCTGAGCAGTGCTGCAATTTGAGGCTGCGCTAGTGCGTTTGCATCAACATCAGTAAGTAAAGTACGAATATGAGTGAGAGAAGTAGCAGAATGAGGTTGATGTATCTTCTTTTGTTGTTTTTGCGTTTGGACAGGTTGTTGTTGTTGTTGTTGTTGTTGTTGTTGTTGTTGTTGTTGTTGTTGTTGTTGTTGTTGCAGTTGCTCTTGCTCTTGTCCCTTTGACGAGGATGGCGGCGGTGGCGGTGGTCGGGATTGGTCGTACCTTACTGCCGTTTCTTTTGAGGCAGAATGTTGGGTCCCTTCATCTATTGTAGAAGAGACCTGCGGTACCTTTACACGTCCAATCTTTATTTCCTGCGATGGTAAAGAACGGGAGGCCAACTCATTCTGAAGTCGCAATATCTCACGTTCCTTTTCCTCCAGTTGTCTATGCAGATCGTAGGCCATCCGCTGCGTTTCTTCATATTTCTTTAGTGTTTCTTCCTCACGACGAACTCTCTCCTCCAACTCACGTTGAATCGAACGCAATCGTTCAGTGACCACCTTAAGTTGTTCAGTAGACTCCAGTTGGATTGTTCCCATCCTCTGTGCCAGTGCGAGTTCGTGCTGCTGTTTGTGTGACATATCACCACGCTTCTGTGCTTCTTCTAAAAGTCTTTGTTTAAGCATGTTAGTTGCCATGACCAGTTTCTCGTTCTGCTCTTCCACACGACGGATGTCGGCTTTCAAATGATCATTCATCACGACAAGTTGTCGTGCACCTTCAATCTCGGCTTGCTGCGCCACAACTTCCTCACGCAATGCATCCAAATGAGTTCGCCATTGAGTACTGTCCAATTGCATCCGCTGTGCATTCTGCCGTTCCTCCTCTAACTGCGCCCGCGTCTCTAACAATTGGCTCTCCACAAAAGCCAGCTGCCCTCGAAGTTCCTGCTCAATAATGGAACCCATCCCAGTCGTCCCCACCTCAGCAGCTTTCTCTAGCCCTACACCATGTTCCACAATGTGCTGTCGAACCTCATACAACTGTTTCTCCAAGAGATCTTTCTCACTCCTTTCTCGTTGTAGTTCTCGAGTTAGGGTAAACTCACGCTGCCGTAAACTCTCTATAATAACATTTTGATCGCCTATAACACCAACAATAGAAACCTCTCCTGCTGGCATCTGTGTTGTATATTGTTCGCTTTGATGAGCCTCTAAAAGCTCTTGCTGTGCTTTAGTAACTTGATCATTCAATTTTCCTTCAAGAAGAATGTTTGTTGCACGTGCATCTCGTAGTTCCGATTTAAGTCGAAGTGTTTCCTTTGTTAACAACATGAGTTGTTCAGCAACTCCATCGTGTGGTGCAGTATCCGCATCCGTTGTCATTGTATTGTATGTATAATTCTCTGCCACACCGCTAATGGCTTCACGAAATCGTTCCATCATAGCATTATTTTCTTTAAATAAATGATCATGTAACCGTTCCATTCTTGCAGACTCCCCTAACTGATACTCAAGATACTTTTTGCGCTCAGTCTGAAGTTGCTCCTGAAGTTGTTTAATACACATCTCCTTATTTTGAAGCATATCACGTAAACATTGATTGTTGTGCTCTGCTGCACGTTGTGTTACTTCCGCTTGCGCCTCATGTGACCGTATTAAACGCCGTTCACGATTCTCTGCTTTTTGTCTTTCTTCTTCTACATTACGTTGGGTATATTGTAGACGATCATGTAATCGATTAACCTCCTCTTTTAAAGAATCTGCAACTGCTTGAGCTTTCTTGGTTTCAACTAACTCGTCATCCAGTCGTTTTTTGAGTGAGGCACACTCCCTTGATAACTCCGATTGTTTATCTAACGCCTGTTTGTACTCGCGAATAGCAGTATCAGCTTCTGCATTGTCAAAATCACGTGATCCAGTCTCATTTGGTTGAATAATTATTGCTGGAGACTCTAACTTTGCAAACACGGTTTCCTTTAATTGTAGTAACTTTTGTAAAATATCTTCATCAAGTGATAAAGCACCTGTAGAACGTAATTCAAGACGGGTTAACTCTTCTGTTAACTGCTGCATGTATGTCTCTGACCTTTTCACCTTTTGTTGCATATATAAATTATCTTCCCTTAACTCAGCAAGTTGAACATCTTTTTCTCGAACTGCAGATAGTGCCGTCAACAACTTGGTGTGAAGTACATCTGCCCAATCCTCAGTGTCATTCACCTTAAGAATATCTAGTTGCTCTTGAAGAGTCTTAACCATTCCATTGCTTTCAGCAAGCTGAAGAGTCATCTCATTCTGACGTGCTTCACTACGATCAAGATCTGCAATAGAATCAAGAAATCTTCGGTGCATCATTTCTACACGATGTGGTGAAATAACTCCCTTAGCACTTCGTTGCACAGAACGAACATAGTCTAGCAAGGATACCATATGTTCAACATATTTTCGATAAAGACGAAAAGCACTAAGTTTGTACATTGTTCCTTCATTTACAGCTACGCGTAAATTTGCCTCAGTAGCACAGAGTTGCATGCGAGATCGTTTTGCACGAAGCAATGCCAACTCACTTTGACGACGCAGCGTTGCGTGTTGCCGTATGGCAGCAGAAACAAATTCACTCACCTTTCGTGAATCTCCAGCATCACGTACTAAAGAAAGTTCCTGCTTGGTAGCTTCCAACTGAATTTCAAGACGCTTGCATTCACCCTGCAAATCTAGAGAATGATGTAGTAAACCAAGGTTTATGGACTTGAGACGGGCAACATCACGTTCAAGAAGTTGTGCTTTTCCATTTGCAGTATTTCTACCATAGGTCTGATCTTGATCGTCTCGTCGTCGTTGATCTGCTTGATTTCCCTCTTCTTGTTGACAGGATGCATCCTCTATAACGGAAAGTATACCTTTTGTATTATCCTCCTTTTTAATACTTGTGTTATCTAGGTGTTCTTGCAACAAGGCAAGTTCTCCTCGCGCGTCTTCGAGATCAGCTTCCAGGGTTGATACTTCCTTCTCCTTCTCTTCATAACGCTTCATGTAGAGACTGCACTTTTGGCGCCACGTCGTTGCTTCAGTTTCCCACTTACCAGCATGAGAGGCATCAGAAACACGAGCTCCTGCATTTACATCATGCAATTTCTGTAAACGTTCCACCTCAATTCGTAGTTCATTTATTTCACTCTCCATTTCTTCCATCTTTTGTTTTCGTTTTTTGGCATCAATTCGTAGAGCGCTAAGTTCTTCTATGTTCTCCATACCATTATAAACCCGTTGAAGTTGAACAAGGTAGGCACTATCTTCTTTAAAAAGCTTTCCACTCAGAGAAGATTCAAGCAGGCGGTGCATCTCAGACAAGGTTTCGTTTTCCATACTTATAATGTTCGTAGAACGTGGCAAAACAAAACCTGTGGAAGTATCTTCCAGCGCATCTTTAAGCGATTTGAAGGTTGTATTAACATATTCTCTCAAAGTCTGTTCCGACCTTGACGCTTCCTCTTGTGTTTCCATTACACGACGCAAACGCTGAACTAGTTTACCTTCACGTTGTCTCAAAAGAACAATCTTTTGTAGTAATTCTCGAGTATTACCTGATTCAACACGTTTCATTACTTCTTGTAGGTCTTCCAAAGTCTTACTACACTCCACAAGTTTTCCGTTAAGTTCTTCATTTATTTGTTGAAGAGCAGATACCTGGTCACGAAGTTCCTCCTGCACTGCACGCGCTTCATTGAGTTGCTGTTCGGCTTTTGCTTCTGATGTACGAAATTTATTCACATCCTCCTTTACAACTTCGATACGGTTTTTAAGAGAGGCTATAAGCTCATCCTTCACACGTAATTGTTCTTCAAACGTACGAGTGATGGAAACAAGAGATCCAGTCCGAAGATGAGATACTTCATCACCTCGTTCTGCACATGATGGTAGTGGAGGTTCTATATTTCCAGACCTGTTATGTAGGGATACTTCTCCAGTATCTGCAGAACGTACTTCATTTGCCGTAGGAGTATAAGAAGATGTGTTGACTCCCAATGCCTCAAAAACGGCACTACGGTACTTGTCACGCTCTTCCATCAGCATATCTCGCTCCGCCATCACAGCCACCAACTGCTCTCGAAGAGCGGTTTGTGAGTTTGCATTATCTTTGATAGTAAGCTCCGATTGCTCAAGTAATTGAAGCGCACTTTTTAGTTGGTTCTTCAAACGCGACATATCCATAGACGTTTCATGAGGATCATCCATTAATGGTTGTGAAGTAATTTTATCTATTCTTTCTCGCAGAAACTGCAGAGCGGAAGTTGTATCTTGAGTAGAGCTAAGGTCTTTCTTTCCGAATGCCTCACGCAGAGCCTCTTCAATACGTTGTCTAACAAAGTCATTGAAATGCTCCATTTCCTTTCGTCGCAGTTGAAGTTCATGAAAATATTTTTCTTTATAATTTTCTCCATCCTCCTCCATGATTAATCTACCCGATTTCATTTGATCCACAACATGGTCTAGTTGCTTCAGCTGTTCTGAAGTAAGGCCTAACTCAAGTCGAAGTTTCGTGTCAAGGAGGGGTTGCAAACGAACCTTGTCCATCCAATATCGTCTTTCCTTTTCCAACCACTCAACTTCCTCTTTTAAAGTGGAAACCTCTTCTCGCAACGTTTCCACTTCACTAAGAAGAGGTGTACTCTTGGGGCGAAGACGATCAATTTCATCCTGTGTAACACCCATGCGAACACATAACTCTTGTAATGCGGCAGAGAAAGTTAAAGAGTCTTCCATTGCGTTAAGCCTTTCCCTTAGTTGAACATTTTCCTGTTGAAGAAGCTCCACTACGCGATTAGATTCAACCAATTCACCTCGGAGGTGACGAATACCTTCGTTTCCTTGTTCGTACTCCTTAAGGAGGCGTTGAATTTTGATATTCTCTGCATCTTGTGCTTCTGCTCGTACTTCCATTTGTTGTAATTCTATTGAAAGTCTATCATTTTCTTGCTGAATTCGTTGTCGTTCTATCAAAAGTTTCTGTATGGTTTGGTCTTCCAATCTAGTTTGGGTTGTTCCTCTTTCTGTTTGAGGTAATGGAACTGTGCTTGAAGAAGAATCACCTTCAGTAGTATAGCTTCCCCCTGTTGTCTCTACCTCTTGAAATCTTGTTGAAGTCAAATGATGTTTTAACTTTTCTCGCAAGCTATTGTTCTCTTCTTCTGATTGCTTTAACGAATGTTGAAGTTCATTTATGACATCTTTCATCCCATGATTTGCATCACGTACATGATGTAGTTCATCTTGTAAAGCCTCAATACGTTGTTTTTCTTCTTCAATAATATCACGATGGAGTTGCTGTAATTCCGTCATGTCACGCAATGCTTCCGCTTCTCGTTGTTCACAAAGTTCTTCCGCTTGGTCACGAGACCGAATGAGATCGTAATTCTCATGTTGTAATGTTCTTAATTTCCTCTGCATTCGTTCTAATTCACTCTCATTATCTCGTTGTTTTTTCTTTTCTAGGCGCTGAAATTCCCGCAACATATCCTCAGCTTTAGTAGATTTTTCTACAAGACGTTTATACCTGGCAACAAGGTGTTTATACTCAAGGCGAAATTTCTCATCATCTTTGGCAACATGTGATTTCTCAGCATCTCGACGTTGAAGGGTTTGACGTAGTTCATTGTTCTCGTGTCGTAAACGATTCACCTCACTATTTAATTTATCAAGTTTTTCCTTAATGTGCCTTATATCACGCATTTCACGCACAGAAACCTTCTGAGAAAGAGTATTCACATCATCATCTTTATCTTTAACATTTGTTTTATGTTCAAGAGTCAAACGAAGATCATTATTTTCTCGTCGTAGTAGTTCTACACGCGCCCGAATAGCCTCTTCTGCATCATGTGCTGCTCCTATTGAATGCTCCAGTTCTTCATTTTCGCTATTAAGACGCCTTAATTCATGAGAGCATGCCCTAGCAATTATACGAAGAAGACGCACGACAGGAATTGTATATTGTGGCTGAGTAAAGTGATCATCATCAGTGTTCCACGTCATATTCGACACACGTTGAACCCACGTATTAATTTCAGAAAAACACTCTGTATGTTCCCATTCATCAAAAGGAAGATTAGATAATGTCATCCATTCGATTGACCAAGCTTCACGGGAAGGATTTTCATCTTGATGTATAACATTCATGACGATATCACTAATATATGGATCTATGGCAGATAAATTAACAGAGGAATGTAAAACAAAACACTAAACGAGATCCTTTTGTCTCGTACTATCTTCTTTGTAAAGGCAATCACACCAGTCCTGACCTTATACCAACTGTGATAAGTCAAGAAATCGTGGTGCCTTTTTTTTTGTTGTCGAATACATCCAAACATTGTCATTATCACACAGGTGCAAAAAAAAAAAAGAAATACAAAAAAAAAAAAAAAAAAAAAAAAAAAAAAAAAAAAAAAAAAAAAAAAACGAAAAAAAAAAAACATTTACTTTGTACAAATAATAAAGTCATAGGTTACTACATCCCCCATTTCAACAAATAATAATAACACTACTACTTGAAGTAAATAATAATAATAATAATAATAATACATATGAAAAAAGATAGAATTTCATATTTTATAGCGGATCGCTGTCGCCAAACTCTTCTCTTCCCTTAAAAGAATCTCATCCTTTTTCTTTTATGCAAAGAAACGTGAGGTCATACAATTTATGTTAATACAAGCAAAAACGCCGGACGGTGCGAAATAGCAGGATTAATGCATTTCTTGTTTCATTCTTTAGCTTGATATGCCAAATATCCCATCGGAATAACCCACCTAAACGCCTTGTATTAAAAAAAAGAAAAAAAAAAAAAACACGAAACAG
>NW_021639884.1:219441-237790 GCF_002087225.1 Trypanosoma theileri
AAAAAAAAAAAAAAAAAAAACGGGCCTGTGTGCCTTTGATTCACTTAATTCAGGCACAAAATTTCGTATTTCCCTCATTTCTCATTTCCTTTGTTCACATAAAGATATTGGGCCATTCACATATTCTGGCCATTCAGCGAAACTAATAGTGAAACCACAATACCCCGACATATATATACTGTCGGTATTATCAGTCCTGCTCCTTCCGCAGTTTTCTTTGATTCATCACAAAAAAAAGCAACAAAGAAACAAACATAAAGCTGCTAGTTTTGCTACAAAGGTAGCGTAAAATACATTAAACATTTTTTTTTCCTTTATAATTTTTTTTTTTTTTTCGTGACGAAGATTTCGTATCATAAAGAAGATTAGGCAGAAAGCCCCAACGCGAGGCGTCACCCACAATACTACTCATTTCTATCCAAACAACACATATTGTGGATAGTAAAAATAATAATAAAAAAAAAACGCTGACAGTTGTTTTCCTTTCTTAACATCATACTGTTTCAACTCGTTCCGCCTCGTCACCTTTTGTTAATGGCGTCAGTTCCTGGGACCTTACTGTCGTTTTCATTAACTGATTGGGATGTTCGCGAATTCAAACCCCTTAAATCGCGATTTATACGAACATGTTCACCTGGTTTCCAAACAGCAACATCCAATCGATAAACGTCAATGTAGTCTCCAAGATCAGTTTGAATTGGACCACGTTTAAGCATTGGGCAAGTTGCAATAAATTGGGGTACAGTCATTGAACTATCACACAAGTTTCGAATAAGGTCTATAAGAGCAGGAATAGTATTATCAGCACTTTCACCTCCTTCGTAATCTTCTACAAGAATACCATTTTGTTGGTATCCTCGAATGCAATCAGGAGTATTTTCAATAATAAGTACTCGGTCAAGAGGTCTTCCAAGGGCAGCTAGGTCTTTTTGATATCCTGCATATCCGGTAAACCATTTACTGTGACGGTAAATGCAGTGACTGACAACTCGATCTTTATCAATATTTCTTATAATAGCTTGTGCATATGCTTTGAGACCGGCTGTCCATACAACAACTTCAACACATTTTTCTTTACATGTCTTGAAGAACTCATCTAGCCCTGGCCGAGCATAAAGAGGTCCCTCACGAGCATAAACCAGGGTTTCATCAAGATCAAGAGCTAGTGTCAATTTACCCTCATACATAGGATCTTGTGCAGGAAGAACCCATTTACAGTTAAGTTCTTGATTCATTGAGGGCGCTCTTTGACGAGTTCTTCTTGTCGCCGCAGATTGGTATTCTTGCTTAAAGGACGCCCCACGAATTCGTTGTCGAGGTGCTGCTGCCATGTTGACGAACAATATTCAAAAAAGAAGAATACAACTGAGAAAACGAGAGACCCAATCTTGGCAAATATTACGATCTCAATACTACCTAATAAAAAGAAAATACCCTTTAGTATTTGCAACAAATGGAGAAACAAAAAACGAAAAAAAAAAAAGAATATAAAAAAAAAGTGCATCAAGAAAAAAAAAAGAAAAACACGTTGAGGTACAAAATAATAATAATAATAATAATAATAATAATAATAATAATAATAATAATAATAATAATAATAATAATAATTACCAAATCATCTGCAAAGAACAAGCCCCGAGATAGAAAACAAAGATTAAAACAATAAAAAAAAGAAAAAAAAAACATGAATGGAAGATGAGAGCAAACAAAAAAAAAAAAAAACACAAAGTCCTCACAAGACATGCGTCATATTAACATTCTCAAGGCAATCCTATAGTTTTTAACTGAGAAAACAAAATAGTTAAGAAAGAAACTAGCACACGTCCTAATATAAACCAAAGCAAATACACATTTGTTTTATCGTGGACAGGAATTAAAAGTATCAAACTGAGTAATAACAATTATTCAATATTTGAGGAGGGAAGCAAGTATTTTGTAATTCTCTTCGTGTGAAAAAAAAAAAAAAAACAAGCGAGGACGTAATGTCAAACACACCCCACTTTTACATCACTTTTTATTTTTATTTTTATTTTTATGGTGATAATATAGTTTGACAATTTTAAAAGAAAAAAAAAAACATATAGGAGAACATTGTCATGGTTCATAGAAAAAAAAAAGAATAATCTCAGCCTTACTCCTACCATAAAAGAAAACAAGAAAGAAAAGAAATCCCTGTATTTAAATTCCATATAAAATTCGAACCCTCTCTTTTATCTAAAAAATAAAATCTGAAATTTTCCAAAACGTTATATTTTTAATGCAACCTGAGAACTGACGAAATGGAAGTGCTGAGAAGCCCCTCTTAGCCCGCCTCCCGCTCGGGGCGGAGAGGGTTGGGTTGGGTGGGCTTTTCAGAAACTTACTTTTGACAGGCTGTTAGGAATAAAAAGAAAAGAAATTTTCCATACTTTTGACCCATACAAGTAAAACATCTACTACCGTAAGACTCGATCATTCTTATCGCAAGCTTACAAAAAAAAACATCCGGTTTACCCACTCCCACCAAATAAAAAAAAAGAACAATAAAAATTATAAAAATAATAAATATTTGTAATTATGCACTCTAAGAGAGGTAAAATGCCACCTCCTTTGCATTTAACAGCATTTGTTTAATTGCCAAAAATCCAAACTCGCTGAGTTAATATTCATCATGGGAAAAGCGCCAAAAAGCAAGTTGGTAATACAGCCACCAAACCCATCCAGAATTCAATTGTCCAAAATCAGAATAAACACCAAACCTCTGAAAAAGAACAAAAAGAAGAAATAAAAAAAAAAAAACAAGACATCCCCTATTCCATTGCGCCGCGCCGCCGTCTGCAGGCACAACTTCGCGACGCGACAACTAAAAATAAAAAAAAAAAAACACCTCAAGTCCATAGACGCCCACCGGGGTACCAGACCCAACAGCGGAATAAAAAAAAAAAAAAAAGGCAAAGAACCGGCAGCACAACCCCAAACACCGCGAGCAGAATTCTTTCACCGCCCAACGGCTGGCACACCACTGCCGGGGCGCGGCCCGCCGGAAATTCACCGCATCAGCCGGCGGCCCTCCTTCCGTCAACTGGCCCGCCTCCGTTTTACTTTATCCTGATGGTTTTTCTCGGGTTCTCGGGCGCTGGGCCGGGCCCCGCTTTTATCAACTTCTTTGGGGGAAGGGGTCAGGGTCCCGCAGCCCGCGGGTTTTTTTTTCTTGTTGACGTTGTTGCCCTCCCCGTCGCCTGGTTATGGGATGCTTTTTCTCAAAATTTTGGGGGGCAGGGAAGCGCAGCAGCACGAGTTGGGGAGCCACGCTGGGGTGGGGGCGGTTGAGTTTACGGACAAGGGAGTTTCTTGTGTTTTTACCTTGGGATGGCTGGTTGGAAAGTGGTGGCTGTTTTCTTTTTTTTTTTCTTTTCTTCCGGTATCTCAATGCCGCCCTGGCGAGGTGAGGTTCTACAGGAGGGCAACCTCAAGGTCCATGACTTGGTGAGTTTTAAACAACCGCGGTTATTAGGGAATGCAATAATGTGTTTAATTCTTTTACCGGTTTATAGATGATAAATATATCTAATCTGAATTGGAATTTTAGGATAAATGATTTAATATATCGTTTTCTATTTTTTTTTCTCCTCGTAGAAAGAGATCCCATGATCTCATAAAACTCTATATTCGGTGTTGATATCTCTTTTTTTTTTTCTATCTTTTCTCCATAGTTCCTTTTTTTTTTCTCGTTGATCTTAAAGGAAGCCCTCATCCTATGGTCTCAAAGGAAGAACGCATTAATGAAGCAATGAGGGAACGAATTTCCCAGTTAGAAGAAGAACTTAAATTATGCAAACACCATCTTAGTGAAACAATACGAAACAAGGAAGTCCTTGAGTGTGACATAGATGCGTTGCAAAAAGAAGCACATGTGGTGGTTGCTCAATGGGCTACTAAGGCCAACGAACTTAGCTCAGAACTAGATAAGTCTGTTTCCGAAGTTGAAAAACTACGAGATGAGTTGAAGCATTCGGAGAAAGTCAATGATGATCTTCGGCAGCGTTTAAAGGACGCAGAGGCTGTAGATTCTTTACATGAGGAGGAATTACATATCTTAAAAATGGCTAATGAAAACCTTACTGAGAAGGTATCTGCGGCTGAGAGAGATTTTTGTTCTGCTTCGCAACGAATAATTCAGTACGAAGACCTTGTAAGCAAAATGGATTTGGAGATGAAGCAAAGTATTGAGGACATCAAAACCCTAACTAAAGAGAAATCACGGTTGATTGAAGTGAATGCGGAACTTCGGGAAGAAAAAGGAAAATTAGAATTACTGTATTATGAGGCAAGAGATCTTTCTAAACGTCTTGAAGAAGAATTAATGAGCTCTCAAAAATCGTTGTATAGATGCAATTCTTTGATTGTATTTTTTGAAGAAGAGTCTTGCAGTCGAAATAGAATTGTTTTTGAATGGCAATCATTTTTTCTTGAGTACATTTCCTCTCAAGGAGAAAAAAACAAGATATGTTTACTGGAATTGGAAAAAAAGGCAGAAGATCTTCAACAAAACAATATTCTTCTACAAGAAGAAAAAGATTCACTTGAGACACAACTTCGCGAGGCAAGTGCCGAGTTTTCTTCAAGTCAAATTGAGTATAATACGACAATTCAAGAGCTTCGCGATCAAGTGCGTTTATTAGAAAATGATGTAGCAGAACTTCAAGATTCACAGGTAAATCAAAACCGTATCCTTGAAACGATACAAGAAGAATTTGATAAGTCTGTTGCACGTTGTCGTGTACTTGAATCTACTAAGGAAGAGTTGGAGACAGAGTTTAGAGCAGTGAAGGAGTGCTATTCTTCCTTACTTCTTGAATATAACGATGTCAGAGTAAATGAACAGAAACGACTGCATGAATTAAATGCGAAGATATCTTTATTGACGGATGAGAAAACCATAATAAGAAATGATTATGAGACCCGTTTACAGGAGGTTTTAACTGAAAATGCATTATTATGTGAAAATATGGCCTCTACAAGACATGATATTATTTTTCATTTAGAATATGAAGAACGATTGATGTTAGAGGTGATGTTTTATGAAGAATGGTTGTCTTTGGTGCTTGATCGCAACAGTAAAGTTTTGTCTTGGTCATCTGGAATTCATGCGCAACTCCTTGCTGCAATGAAAGATATTAATTTGCTAGAGGAAAGTATGAATAAAAGGCAAACAGAAAATGATGAACTTCGAGAAGAGCTAGAAAATACGAAAAAGGAGTTTGCTTCTGAGAAAAGTCATCTGACATTGTTGGAGTCAAAGGTGGAGCAATTAACTTCAGAATTGAATACTTCAAGAAAAAAATATGAAGAGGTTCTCAATGACAATAATTGGCTTAAAGAGCAGGTGGAAAGTATGCGGATAGAACTGGGAGAATTGGATGGGTTATTAAACTCTAGTCTTAATGAAATGAGAGAAGAAAGCGAAAAACAGAAGTTGGAACAAGAGAGACTGATTTCTGAAATTCGCAGGTATGAGGACTTATTACAGCGCTCTCAGGAGAGGATCGATTCATTAGATGAGCGATGCAGAATTCTTGCCTCCGAAAACGAAGCAATGACAAAAACCCTAATACTTACAGAGGGAGAACTACAAGACCTGAAGGAGGAAAACAAAAAAAAATTGCAGCGTGATAGAATGCTTACTGAGCAAAACAAAAAATTAGAATCAACTCTTTTGCAGATGCAAAAGGAGTATGCGAATTCAGATAACCAAAGTACTATCTTAAAGGAACAGTTAAAAACCCAGGAAACCAAAATTCATATTATAAGTACATCTGCACGTCAAGAGATAGAGGCAATGAAAATAAAATTAAACAGCTTTATAGAGAAATGTGAAAAGGCTGATCAACGTGTTGCTAATCTTTCAGAGTCTTTGCAGGAATCTGAGAACAATTTGGGCAACTTACGAGAAGCCTATCAAAGGGCAAGGGTCGCTTTGGAAGAGGCCAAACAGCGATGCTGCAAAGATGCAGAAACTATACAAAAACTGTTAGAGAACCGTGAGTCTTTGATGCAGGAACGAGATACCGTGGTACAAAAATATAATCGCATCCATGATATACTTAAGGGAGTTAAGAAAGAGAATTCAGGAAGAGTTACCGATGAGATACACAGATTATCTAATCTCTGCTCCCAACAAGAAGTGGAACTTCAACAGCTTCGACACCAAAATGTTGTCCTAAAACGAGGAATTATAAAGTTACCTGAAAATACCGGAGAACAATTGGAACGTCCAGTTTTTGTAGAACGCCTGAATTTGATGGAAGGCCCTATTCGTCGACCTAAGAAGCGTCTTGTCCTGGGCTCTGATACGAAGGCAAATGAATAGAATCTTAACCCAATTAGGTATATTGGCTTTATCAGTGATGTTTCCCCCCCCCCGGTTGGGTGGTATTGTAGTTTTTATTCTTAAGAGACTTAGATCCTAGTTTTTTTTTTTTCTATGTTTTAGAGTATATGCGCCTCCTTGTTAGAAGAAAGTTATTACCTTTCAATTTCTTTTTCTTTCTAGTTGTTTTCTTTCTCTTGTGATGTGTCCCCTCCCTTTTTTTTGGTATCAAAATGGATATTATTGCCTCGCTTTTTTTTTTTTTTTCTTTTTAATTTCTTTAAATCTGAATGACTTGGAGACATCATGGATGTCGGAAATAGAGACAATGACCTCTATATAAAAAAGAGTGTTGAATTAGAAGCTCTCCTCCAAAATCATTTTCAACATCGGCAACAGTCCAAAAAAGCTTTGAAAGAACGACTTCATGAAGCTGAACTGGAAATAAAACGTCTTCGACAGAGTCTTTTCACGGTTTCTGAAGAATTGAAGACTGAACAGTCAAAATATGGCGTCCTTAAGGCACAATTTGAGCAAGCTGAAAGACGCCATGCTTCGGAGCTTATTGAGAAAGATAAGTTCATTCAAGAAAGAATTAACAATATTGATGAGCAAGCACGACTTCTTGCAACAAAATCTGAAGAATGTGAATGTCGATTACAAAGCCTAAAACAACAAGAGGAAGCATTTTTACATCGCCAACAACAGTTACAAGTATATCAGGCGTCCATTGAAGCTAGTATAATACCGGCACAGAAGCACGCAGAAGCTGAAAGACTTCGTATGCAACGAGCACGCGAAGAATCAGAAGAATACCTTGAGAAGGTAAAAGTGTTTACTGATGCTGCGAAACGTCGTAAACACGACCTTGAGTCATTGTACAATTATGAAATGAGATGTTTTGATCTAGAAAGGGAAGAGTCATCCACACGAATGCGTATCATGAGAAAGGAAATGGAAGCAGTTGCTTATCTTATTTCTTCGCGTGTATCACATGTCTCGATTTATGAAGGCAAGGCTATTGAACGAATTCGTCTAAATGAAGAAGAGATGTCATCAAAAAAATATTTATTAGAACTAAAGGAAAAAGAAGTCAATTCGCGTCACCAACGTGAACAGAAACTTTTATTAGAGGAAAAGGAACGAATTAATGCCTTTAGAGACTCGCTACAGCGCGATTATAGGCTTATCCTAGATAATGTTCGTTTGCTTTCTGGAGAATGTTCATTGGATGCGGAACAGTCTCAACTTGAGAAACTGAAGGATCTTGAAAAGGTCATTTCGTCATTGCTAGATGATTGTCATTCGGGTTTAGAAAAGAAGCTGTGATATATCACCATGTTTTTTTTTTTTCTTTATTTTCTTCTTGTTTTTGTACGGGATAGATTAAAAACGCCTATTGAAGGCACATAGAGCGTAGATATATTTCTCTGATCTATTTCGTGGCGTTTGAGACATTCTCTTCCTTAAATTACATGTAATACCGTGTTTTTTTTTGATGATGTTTGTGCATAGTTCCCTTTTGACTCACATTTCCTTTGCTTTTTTTTTGGTCTTTTTGACAATGATGAGGGAGAAGGAATTGTGTTTTCTCTCGATATGGCCTATCGACGGAAGTCTCCTCCTGCAGCACAGCTTGGCGCACTTCGCCAATTGCAACTATTATGCAATGTTACTGCGATGGGACTTCCTTTTCAAGCTCATAATGCACAGGTATTATTGGATCAACTGAAAGTACATAATACTGTAACATTTCAACAGTTCACAAAGAAACCCATTCGAGAAGAGTTCTTTTCCAGCAGAGTGGTTGATGATTGTAAGGAAAGTGCCCTCATTAAAGGTGCTCCAGAGTTTACTTTACCACTTCCAAAACACTTCATAGATCCTTCAGAGAATGATGAGAACCTTGTGAAACGTGCTTTTTATCATGTATCTATGATAAAAAAAGTTGGCGAGTTACAAAGTGATAGTTATACCCCACGTTGTGGGTTAACAGGGTTGTTTTTTTCCAGAGAAGAGGTTGTTGATAATCTTCAAGCTGCTGCCAAAGATATGGGATTCAAGTCACTTTTCTGGATTAGAAGTGATCATAGGGCGTTGGGAAATTTTCTTCAGCTTAAGGAAGGTAGTGAGGCTATTTGTTTAACTCTTACAGCAGCTGTTATAAGTGTGGAGGATGTGGAACCCTTCCCCGAAGATCTTCTACACCACTCGTTACGGCAATCGACAGAGTCTAACAGGCGTGTATTTGGGAAAGGAGTGCCACGAGGAATGAACGCTTTTTCTGGTTTTGTCACTAAAAATCCTTTTGTGCAAAACTTACCTAATCGTGGCGTCTGGATATCCCAGGAGCAATTTTTGCAAAATAATCTTCAACTTAAGAAAAAACTCACCTCATGTGAAAACCCCTTCGTATTAGTAGAAATAGAACAATGGGAGATGCACAACGCGGATCAACTCACTGTTCCTGGGAGGTTAGCACTGCATCGTCCTGAAACCGAATACCCTAAATCAACTTCAATTTTTACCTAACAAAGAAAAGACAGATCACACGGATAATGAAATATATATATATATATATATATATAGAGAGAGAGAGAGAGAGAGAGAGAGAAAGAGAGAGAGAGAAAGAGAGGGAGAACCGTTGTAGAATAGAAATCTCTTGATAGAATGAATGAATAAACAGATAAAAGAGTATAAAGATAGATCGATATGTCATTGTTTTTTTGTTCCTTTCCTTATCTGATATTGCGATGCCATAATTGTGATTTCTCAAGAGCCGCATCTATTTTTTTTTTTTTTTTCCTTTCTGAAACCGAAATGAAAAGAGAATATTAAATTTAAACAATAGTACATACCAAATAATGGTTAGCGTTCTTGGGGCAGCAGGGTTAGGGTACACCGCAAGCCTTGTCTCAATATTTCTCTTATATCCATATCGAGATTACACAAAGATCTTTAATATTAAGTCCATTCCTCGCGTAAACCCTATTGAGTACTCAATGGTACGATATAAAGGCATGATCCTAAATCCATCTCAACCACTCTTGCTGGCGCTGCCATGGGGTCTTCTTTATGGTGGTTTTGTTCTTGGTTCAGGCTCGGCTACAGGTGCGATATGTGGTGGCACGCTTCATGGGATGGCCAAAGTAGGAGTCCGAACTACAGCCCGTCGTCTTGGTAGCTCGCGCAGCCGTTACGACAAAATGGAATATAGATCACTTATTCAATGTTTGCAACACAGTACTAGACAGTACGGAATTCTTTCATTTTTCTCTGGAGTTACTGCTACTGTTATTATTTCGTCTGTGTGGCATGGAGCTGCTTTGGTCGCGCTGCAACGATCGAGCCATAGTGGATTCTTTGGGGCGTGGTGGGATTCTTTTCGTGTTCATGCCTTTTTGACGTTCGTCACAACTCCATTACGGAATACATTCCGATCAGCTTTGCACAGCAGAGAACGTTCAGGTGGCGTGCACAATTTGTCAACTTTCTTGTCAGGAGAAGTTGCCGTCTTTAGGGAAGCAGGAGGTGTGATGAAAAATATGCTTCGAACAGAGGGAGTACCATTTTTCTTGAATGGTGTTTTATCAACTACTTTTAAAGCATCTGTACCGTTTGGTTTTACGTTTGCATTGTTTTTGTATTTTGGAGGTGCCCTTCCAGGACAAGAAATGGGTAGAAGTCGTCATCATCATCATCATCATATGCCTTTGCGTCGTTTTTCATGAGTCAAGTATGTACGCTTAAATGTAGGGTTTGTCTTGATGTTTTCGTTCCGGAAAAGAATATATATATATATATATTTGATAATGTTTGTTCCTTCACGAAGCAGTATACGTGCGTACAACCCTGGTTTTTCTGTTTTTCTCTACAATATTTTTATTATTGTACCTGTCATTTTTCTTTTTTTTTTTTTTTCTTTCTTTCTTTCAAAACTGCTATAGAATCCAGTCATGTTACGCCGATCACTCATTCGGAGGCAGATGCAAAACAAGGGTCCCGCGCGTCCGGGTCCCATGTTGTACGGGTGGGGTCGTACCGAGCAGAAGCGACGCCTCGAGTATGAATCGGTGGAGTCCAAATATCATAAGCGTGAATTCAACAAGAATTGGGATCTCGCAGGTGTTGAGCAGCGATACACGGACTACATGGTAGTACGCACGTATTTCTCCCTCGGTACACGCTGGGGAACGTGGGTGTACAATATGCTTCAGTTCTACGTGCTTGCGATGCTTCCTATTTTTGCTTTCATGCACACGTTGCACAAAAATGTGGAGTGGTATGATGAACGTATTCGTCTTGCCGCATGGTGGTGAGACTTCTACACTAGGAATAGTAGGATTAGCTTGATAGGATACAGGGAAACATTTGTTGCAGGTTGATGATAAAAATGTTGTAGGACGGTTCATATTGTTTCCATTAGCCTCTCTTGGCTCTCTTTACGTTTTCATATGTGAGTTACCACACCAATTGGCTCTTTCTCTCTTTAATTTGTTTTTCTTTTTTTCTTTTTTACTTTTTTTCTTTTTTACTTTTTTTTTTTTTACTTTTTTTTCGCTTTTTTTTTATTTGATTGTAGTGTAGTTGAGTGGAAATGGGGCTTTTATCTATTATTCGTAAAACCAAACGGAAGGAACGTGAGATGCGGATCCTAATGCTTGGCCTAGACAACGCTGGGAAGACGACGTGTGTCAAGAAGTTTTGTGGGAAAGATACAAGCTCTATAAGTCCCACATTGGGATTTCAAATCACCGCATTTTCTCTTCACGGTTGTACACTAAACATATGGGATGTTGGAGGACAGCAATCGTTGCGCAGTTACTGGCGAAATTATTTTGAGAGCACTGATGGACTCATCTGGGTTGTTGATAGTAACGACATTGCCCGCTTGGAGGACTGCAGGCGAGAACTTCACATACTTCTTCAAGAGGAAAGGTTGGCCGGTGCCAGTCTTTTGGTCTTTTTAAATAAACAGGACTTACCAGAGTCTCTTTCTCCTGCAGATATTGAGCGTCAATTAGACATAGATACCATCAGGAAGGGTAAACGGCACGTTCATTTGTGTGCCTGTAGCGCAAAGACCGGTGCTGGTTTGTTGGAAGGAATGGAGTGGATAGTACGCGACGTCTCTAGTCGGATGTACTTTGCAAGGTGAATCGTTTTCTTTTTTTTTCTTCCTTGTTGGTGTTTTTCGCGGTGTTGCTTCTTTGTAACTGTGTAATTTATCTATAGGCTTGTGCGCCACCCATAATTTATGTTTTAAAATTATTGAGGGATACATTGATATAAAATATCAAGGCCAAAAACAACAATAATCATAATGATAATAACAACAAGAACGACAACAGCAATAGTAACTCTGTACTGCCCCCCTTCTTCTTCTTCTTCTTTCTTTTTTCTTTTCTTAGCGTTGAGTGATTCATTTTATTAGTATCTTAGTCAAAACTAGATAAATGAGCTGGTGGTTGATTGTTCTAGCTGTCATTGTTGCTGTGCTAATCATTGCATTGATCTTCTATCTGGTAGTATTATTTGAGGTGGAAGATGAGAAAAACGATACGTGGCTTCCCAAGATTGTTGTCGTTCTCTCTCTCTCTTTTTCCTGCTATAATGTCCTTTTGCTACCGTACGATGTGGCAAACGTACGAAACAACCCATATAAGCCAGGTGGGGATATCGATGTAACTCTCATGTGGATAATCATTCTTACTGTTATGTTTATTTTATGCTTTTTAGCGTGTCCATTTGCGATGGTGTACTACGAATCCATGGAACCTGAGCACAGGACCTTTTGGCAGCAAGTAAAGTGGTCAGTCATCGTGACGACTATAATTGTAGTAGTTTTTGTTATTCTTTTTTTCCTTTGCTGGGGAACATCGGGGTATGCGAGCATTGCCTATGCCGAATATCAAGTATTAGGCAATCCGGCCAGCAGTTTTAGTACGGTAACTGAATTTAGTGTTACCTCACGTAATGCGACCCTTAGATTTAGAGTGTCATTGTTTACATACTTTGTCGCCCTTACATGTGTAATTGGGTGGATACTGTTTTTTCTTTTTGGAGGTGTAGGCTTAGCGGCGATGCCGATTGATTATATCATGTTTTTCTACAACCGTCCGAAACCTATTACTGCCGCCGAGTATGCCCTTCGTAGAGCTGAAATTGCACAAGAATCGCAACGTCTCATGGAAAATGGGAAAAAAATCGAAGAAGAAGAGCACATTGGTCATTTGGGTAGGAGACATCGTGAGAAGGTGCTTGCATTTAAACAGCAGGTACGCGAGTTGGAATCGTACCATAGTAAGGTTGAGACTTCCTATCGTGAAAAGGGCGGAGAGGTGATAAAAGGATACCTTTACCTTTTCTTGGGTATAGTGTTTGCATCAATGTCATTTATGTGGTTATTGCAGATGATAATTCATAACATGGCTCATGCTCATCCGTTTCTCAATAATATGTTTCGTGGGTTAGACAAAGCATTTATGTTTTTTGGCGTTTTAGCGTACGGATGTTTTTCTTTCTATTTACTCTGGTGTGTCGTGAAAGGTTGCATTAAAATTGGAGGCAATTTGGTACTGTTTCAGATTTACCCGATGGAACCTAATGGTACATTTATGAACGCTTTTCTTTTTAATGCTATGCTAATCATGATTACTTCCATGAGTGTCGTGCAATTTTGTACTGTTAGCTTCGCAGAATACGCTGCCAATACAAATATTAGTGCAATGTTTACGGTTTATGTAGCAAATATGCAGGGTATAAAGTATGTTGTGATGTATTTGCAGTATCCCCTGCTTGTCATCGCCTGTCTATCTATCGCTTGGCTTCTCATTTGCCCAAGACGGCGCGTCAATGATGATTAGAAAGAGTATCAATTTGAGAAGTTTTGGTTTTATATTTTTTCTTTTAAGAAAAGCTAGAAACAACAACAAAAAAAAAGAAGAAAAGGTAAACATATATCAGAAAGAAGAAGGAAGAATATCTTGGATATTTCTCCACAAATGAACACATGTGTGTTATTATTATTATTATTATTATTATTATTATTATTATTATTATTATTATTATTATTATTATTATTTTTGCACCTTACTTTCTTCTTTTACTTGACCCTGTAATATGCAGGTAAGGTCTGCGCCACATCTGCGCAAGCGAAGAATAAAAGGAAAGACAAAAAAGAAAAAAAGGATTCATAATGGATTTTATGCACCACGTCCAGGGGATTGTTATCCTCAATGAGCTGGGTGGCCGCGTTTTCGCTAAGTATTATATTACTCCCGATATGCAGGAGCGTGGTGTGTTAAACACAATAGATAAACAACGAGTGTTGGAAATGGGAATTCACACCGCCTCCCGTGACCCTAAACGCTGTTGCAGTACGTCAATAGACGGTGATATAATGATTCACGAAGGTCACACTGTGCTCCTACAATTATCTGAAGATGTCCTATTTATGGTAATTGGCGATGGTAACGAGAACGAACTAGTACTCCATAGTGTTCTCAGAGGCCTTGTTGATGCCTTAAGACAGGAGTTAAAGGTCCTGGATCTCAACATGAGGATGCTACTGGAAAAGTATGATGCAGTAGTGCTAACAGTGGATGAACTGGTGGACGAAGGGATCATACTTGAGACGAATCCAGCGAACATATGCTATGATGTTGCACCATTTATTGCGGAATCAGGTGGTGAGACCGCGCGCAAAGCGTTGAACAAGGTCAACAAGTACCTTAAGGAAAATTTGTAGGAATGGGCGTAAATACGATGAGATAGTAGTGTTACCTACAAGATTCTGTGGGCCTTTCTTTCTTTCTTTTTGTCGTATTGCTTACTAATTCTGCTGACCTTTTATCGGTAAAAATTTCTTTTGTTGTGTATTCGGTTTACATATATAAATATATATATATATTTTTTTTTTCCTTTGGTCTTTGTTTCACTTTCTCCTTGGTTAGTGTACGATTGTTAGAAAATTGAAAGTGAAGAATGATGAAACCCACGGCGCCGCGCCACATGGCCCAGGGTATCTGGGCAGGGTTCCGTTATTATTTGGGTCACTTCTTTTATCCAAACATGTACCGGGAGTTCCTTTCGGTGCAGAATGCACACAAGGTTGAGCGTGCTTTGCGCATTCAGAGCGCCATTAAAGCTAACAAGATTGATTACCGAGCTTTACTGGCGTTACCTGTTACTGACCATGCCCACCCTTATAAGATGGAGTACCCATGGGAGAAGGTGATCCATACAGATCCCCGAGACCTTAGCGGATACGGGAAGTGGTACGCCAGCAAAATCATGTGCTTTTATGAAGGTCTACAGTACCACAAGTACGGTTGCCTCCAGGATGATCTCATCAACGCCCATGGTTGGTGGAACCGTGCCGCTCGTACCCGTGCGCCTCAGGATAAGATTGTGCACGGCGATCGTCGTGTTATGCGTGCTCGTGTGCTCCGTGACAAGTACATTTATGAGCCAAAGAGTCGATGGGTTCACCCCATTGACAACGTTGCTTACTTTGGGCCGTACGTTATGATGGTGTGCGATGAATGGGAGGAGAAATGGGGATTTTTCGCTGGTCAGGAAGTTGAGTATTAGGATTTAGGGATAGTAGTGTTGAGGAGTTCGAAAAGGGGTAATTGTGTTGGTAGCAAGGATGTTTTATATATATATATATATTTATAGTTGTTATGGGAACCACATCTGGGGCAGTAGGTGATGTCGTGGTTCGCTGCCCTGCCAACCGTGGTAGGGATTCCAAGTGGTGCGAGCTCTCAAATATTGTCAGGGTAGGATAGTTTTTCGTTAATATTAGAGGTTTATGTGTTGTTGTTCTTGTTGTTGTTTTTGTTTTCCTTAACGGAGTAAGAAAAAAAAAAAATACTTATATTTTCTTCATATTTATATTCTTATTGTTTCCCCTTTCTTCTTTCTTTTTTCTTTTTTGCTTTCTCCCTTTATTGTCTGCCCTGCTGGATCCCCGCAGCTGTGTACTGTCAGTGGGGATGTCCGCCTCGGGGATGGAGGAGCGACAGGACGTCGAGTGGGCCGCTTTTCGCGCCGCACGGGACCGTCGCCGGGAACAGGCGCGACTTGCCGCCGCCCTCGCGGAACTCCGCCGCCGGGAGGGCCTTCACCGCAAGTACGACGAGGCGAGCAAAGCGCACGAGGAGGAGTTGGCGGCGTACACAGTGCGGGTGGAATCGCAGGTGGCGCGGCAACCCATGACACTCTCCACACGACTCACAAGTTTGCGCTCCACAGAGAGGATTTTAATGAGTACAGGCCATTACGAAGAAGCCGCAGAGGCCCATGCGATGTTCAATCTTCTTGAGCAAAGTGAACGGGAAGCTGCAGAAGAACGCAAGCGACAGATAGTTGAGAATAAACTGCTCGCTAAACAGCGCGAACTCAATCGAAGGGATCTTTCCTCCTACAGGAAGGTACTCATAGCGCAGCAGCTGAATAGCATGCATGAAGATGCAAAGATACGTACCGTGGAGAAAAATCTTCAACACAAGGCGACTGAAATGGCGATGACACATTACGATCAACGACGAGCTTTGAATCTGCCATTCTTGGTTCCGCGTGTATTCGACAAGACAAATCAGCTCAAGGCTGCTCGTGGAACTCAGCTTAAGAAGTTGGTGAATGGGGACCACTACTATGTTCCCTCACTGTGCAGCGTGTATGAGGGATTTCTTGGGCAGGTGTAGTTCTTTTGTTTTTTGGCGAAGTCTGATAAATGTACATTTGGGTTTACTGCCTCTCTCTGTGTGCATGAATGTATGTAGGTGTGTTTCTATATGTTTTTTTTTGTGTTCCTGTTTTTGCTTTTTTTCTACTTCACGTGGCTATGCGTGAAACCAAATATGAGGACACATTTTTTACGTTCGAGATATCAGGAATATATATTGGAGTTCTTTTCCACAGGGCCTTTTTTTTCTTTTGTTTTATCAATCATTTTCTTTTTTCTTTCTTTTTCTTCTTCTTTGAACTACATGATACAGTAATCTTGCATGAATGGTATGGATAGAAGAGTTCGCTTTTCATTTCCAGATTCAAATGGAAGAGAGGTTGTGAACACTCTTTTGGGGGAAGTGGAGGAAGAAGATGACATGTATGCAGCGCATGAGGGGTCTTCAGGATATTCATCCCGTGTTTTGCAGGATAATTTTGTGGAACGTGACAACTACTTGGACAACGAAGAGTCAAATACCATTGACTTTAATGATACTGGTGGTACTCGCAGCTCTCAGCTCTTTGAGTCTGTAAGCCCCATCATACTTCCTCTTACACCAGAACAGGATTCTCTGGCGAAGCGTCTTAACTTTCTAAAGAAGTGGTACCTACTTACCCATGTAGCATATATATTATTATTAGCGCTTTGTGGTTCACTTTTGTTATATTTGATGGAAAAAGATCTAGACTATGTTGACGCATTTTTTATTGCCATGTCATCAGTATGTTGTTGTGGACTGCAGACAGTTGATGTTGCAGGTTGGAAATTGGGATCAAATTTACTGCGACATTTTCTTATGATTGGTGGGGGCATTGTGTTTACGAGTGCCCACCAACCATTGTTACGTCTTTGGATGCTGAGTAAAATTTGGAGGGTTTTCGACAGAGACCCAAACGACTCTATTGGTCAAAGGGCACTACGGGCCTCAAAGCGGATGTACGCCGAGCGACTTTGGTACACCTCCCTGATATGCGCTTTTACTCCACTGTTCTATTTTTTTTTAGTGAATGCTACACTAATGTTTTTTCTTGCTATATTTAACCAATCTCATCTGAGTCCTTTAGAGGTTTTTGAGATGATAATTGCTTCCTTTCATAGCTCTATCTTTTTATCTATGGAACAGTACGCCAAGGATCCTGCTGTGGTGCTGCTTGTGACAATGGGGTGTGCGCTTGGATTCACTTTATTCCCAGTAGTGTTGCGTGGATTTTTTCATTTAGAATGGTTCATGTTTCACCTCTTAAGAAAATTATATATACGATTTCGACGGCCACAAATACGGAATCACCAGAACTCTGTATTTCTCCTAATTAGTGAGGATTCACCTCTCCTTGCTAATGCACCGATTCACCAAGTTGAAAATATCTTTCGTGATAGCGATATGAAAGGTGATGTGGTGAACCTCAACGTATGGGATAGAGGTTTTCGTGACATCCTAGCAAGTAAACAGCCGGTCTCCTTCCATGCGTTCTTGTTCATACGAAGCGAGACAGTGTATCTGGGTGTTGCTTGGTTTTTTATCACTTTAGTACAGGCCCTTCCTTTCTGGTTACAACAGTGGAGTGGGAATGGTCTTTTGGCTCCATTTTCTACACCGTACAAGATTTTTCTTTCTTTGTGTCAAGCTGCTGTTGTGCGTTTTGCTGCTGCCTCATTTGTACCATGTTTGAAGTATAGTAACGCCCATATTGCAATAACAATTCTCTGTATGTTTTTACCTGCTCTTCCCATTTCTACAGATCGCACATACCGAAAATGGAAACAAATGTTCCGTACTTCAGTGGTACGACTTTTAACATCTAGACTTTTTTGGTTATTCTCTGCAATGTTAAGTATTATATTTGCAGAAGAAAATTGGCTGGTTGTCGAGTTGAATGACACACCCTTTGACATAATGACGCGTTCATTGTTCGAGGTTATTAGCGCGTTCTCAGGTTGTGGTCTGTCTCTCTCACTGTCAGGATCTGCAGTCTCTTTTGTTGGTTCTCTCAGTATTTTTAGTAAACTGGTAGTCGCTGCTGTGATACTTGGTGGACGCCATCGTACAGTAGACCTGGGCATTGACCTGGGATTTGCTGTATTGCAGGCGGACGGACAGCAAAAGCAGCAATCTGCGGACACACGGTCTCCTCCTACCATACTCTCTACTCACACCACAGACACATGTAATGTTCTCAAGGAACCGTACAGAGGAAGTAGCGAGGGCAGTATCCACCTTGAGCGTGTTGGTTCTGTTCAATCAAGGTAACCCCCCCCCCCCC
>NW_021639884.1:237898-246017 GCF_002087225.1 Trypanosoma theileri
TTTTTTTTTTTTTCTTCTTTACAGAAAAGGCGGATTATTAATACCCATAATAACTTATTTTTTTATTATTAAAAAAATATATTACTCGTACGGACAGAAGCACAGAAAAGAATCAAAAAAAAAAAAAAAAAAAAAAAAAAAAAAAAAAAAAGAAAACAAACAAACAAAAAGGACAAACAAACAAATAAGCAGCGAGACATGGCAAAGGTACCACCCGGTCCTGATTTTTCCCGTGTTGCAAGGGAAGTAAGGAAACGCCTTGGAAGTTTTGGCGATGTTGCAGGACTCGCTGCTCTAGTGGGTCTTAGCGGTTTTGTTGGTGTGGGGTTGTATAAGTCTATCTATTTTGTTGATGGTGGCTGTCGTGCGGTGAAGTTCAATGCTATTACAGGTCTTAAGGATGCAACATACGGCGAAGGAGCCAATTTTGCTATCCCATTTCTGGAAACTCCTGTTGTTTTTGACATACGTAATAAACCAACGGAAGTCATGACGGCAACTGGAAGTCGCGATTTGCAGACGGTCAACTTGGCAGTACGTGTTCTCTATCAACCTAATGTGCAAAACTTATCTCATGTCTATCGTAACCTAGGCATGGAGTATGCGGAAACTGTGCTACCCTCACTAATCAATGAAATTATTCGCGCAGTAATAGCACAGTTTAACGCTTCTGATCTTCTTGTGAAACGCCCTGAAGTGAGTCACCGCATTGCTGTCATGCTGAGTGAACGTGCTAAGAGGTTTAACATTGATATTACAGATGTTTCTATTACACAAATGAGCTTTGGTAAGGAGTACACAAACGCAGTGGAGGCCAAACAGGTGGCCCAACAAATGGCAGAGCGTGCCAAGTGGCGCGTGGAACAGGCAGAACAGGAGAAGAAGGGTGCTATTCTCTTGGCTGAAGGTGAGGCACAAGCGGCTAAACTTATTGGTGATGCTGTACAAAAAAATCCTGCTTTCATTACACTGCGAGCTTTGGAGGCTTCTCGAACCATTGCCAAGATGATTAAGGAGAACGGTGCCGGTGCCTTCTATTTGGACAGCAACAACTTGTCGTTGAACCCCAGCGCCACTCATGCTAAGGATCTGTGAGGTAGAAAACATTGTGAGATCTCTAGGAGTATTAGGGAAGAAGCGGGGGTGTAGCAACGTTCTTTTTTTTCATCTAATACGCTTACTTGATTTGTTTTCTCACATTTTTAACTTTGCTGATCTTGTTACTCACTAAAAAAAAAAAGTAAATCCACCGAGCGTTCCTTTTTTTTTTTTTTCTTCTGTTATTTATGTTTCTCCCTTGCCTGTATTTCTTTTATGTTATTCTATTTCCTAAAACTTTGCAGTTAGTACTTGCATCAATTTGATAGAAATCATGAGGCCACGTGATTTATGGAGGCTTATGGTTGATATTCTCTCTCGATGTTTGCAGGAGACTGCAATAATCCCACCCGAACAGATTCTAGATGAAACTCTTGAGAATTGCACTACACTTAGTGAAGGGGAAGCCATGTTGGTGCGTGATACAGTTTCTGATACTCTGCATTTTGAGCGAATATGCGAAGGAATGCTGAATGGGTACTGTGATTGTATGCGGCGTAATAAAAATGATAGATTCTCCATGTATCTTGTGGCGTATTTAATTGTTTTCCGCTACACAGTCTTGGGTGGCCATTGTATACGAGATTTATTGTATAGAAGCATGTCAACATCACGTCTTGTAGAGTATCTTGAATACATGATCAATTCAGAAAACTTAATGCAATATTCTTATCCATATTGGAGCAAGTATTATGATGCAAATTTTATCATGAGTAGTGTATGCAGACCTTTGTCTGAAATCGCTTCTCATGTCAAGGAAGATGTTATCCAATGGCTTTTAGGCAAGACAGCTGTTGGTGTCGTGTGCGTAGAAGACACTGAAAACACTCAGAAGGACTCCAAAACCACACAAGAAGTATCTGAAAAGAAAGAAGAGAAAATGCTACAAAGGGTAGCGAATAATGTAAAGAAACAAAAAGGAAATGTGCCTCCTATAGAGGTACGTGAGATGCTCTACACGATTCCTGAGAAGCGACCTCCACGTATAGACTGTACAAAACCACCTAATGAGGCACCCAAACAGCAAAAGAAAGTTACAGTACCAATTGGTTTTAGTTTCATGACGCGAACGCCTCGACCGGCACCCAAAGTGATAGAGGAGCCTGTATGCGACACAGAGTCTGTTCGACCATCACCAGAAAGGTTACGACAGTTGTTGACAAAGTCTGTACCTGTGCGTATGACTGCCGGTGCTATTCGAAGAGAGGCTCAGGTGTATTTAAAGCAAATGGAGGATGAGAAACGAGCTCTGGAGAAGGTAGAGATGTCTCTTCGTGATTCACGGGAGTTCGAGGAGTGGCAAAAGGAGGGGAAGGCGCACGATGCGCAAAAACGTGAGGCAGAGCTCTTGAACCGTAAAGTTGAGGTTCAGTGCTCTGCTGAAAATGCCATTCACAAGAGGAAGACCCTTGAAGAGATGAAAAAGGTTGAGTCAACGCAGTTGAGGGCTGATATCACATCGATGATTGAGTCCTCTGCGGCAGAGAAAGAGTCTGCGGCAATAAAACAACGGAATCAAACTAATAGGCTACGCCGTGAGTTAGATGAAAAGAGAAAAAAAGCAGTGAATCGAGCATTTCAAGAACGGTTCTCTACAGCAGCTGATTTGCGAAGGGAGAATGAACAGCTCAGGGGAGAGGCACTTGAGGAGGAAGACAGACTGCAAACCCAACGTCTCGTCGTCATTCAGCAGATACGACAGTTGCGGGAGAGGAACCGCCAACGCAAGGCGGAATTGATGGAATATAATATTCGTCGACAACGGGAAGGACCAGATGATGTCACATATGGTGGAATGAGTCTTGTTATGCTTCGAGAGGAATTACGCCGGGTCAAAGAAGAGAGCGTTGCATTGGAAGATGAGCGGCGTGCACATTTTCGTGCACTGCGTGAACAGGAACGTGAGAAGATTAACGCACTCTCAGGCATTTGCCACGATGGACGACGAAACATGCAACGCGCACGGGATGAAGAACGAAGGTGTAAACAAGCAGAAGCGGAGAAGATTGAGATGGTGAAGAAGGATGAAGAGGAGAAACGAGCTCTGCAGGTACACGGTATACTGAAACAGAAAAGGAGGGACAGACGCAATGAGCAGATAGCTTTAAAAGAGGAAGAGAGAAAAAGAAGAAATGAGCTATTGCTCCTGGCTAAGGATACATCAAACATGGAGGAGAATCACTGGATGCAGCAGGAGCTCTGCGTCATTAATAGACTAACTTCGAATCAGAATGAGCGGTTTCAGTCAGGCTTTCGATAACTCATTGCTCTGCAATAATTAGTGCAAAACTACACACACACACACACACACACACACACACAAACGCAAGCACCTGCCAAAGGAGAAAATAAAGAAAAAGAGTGTTTTTTTTATATATTGTTGTATATGTATAATGTAGTATTTGTTTTGTTCTTTTGCGTGGTTGTGTATATTTCCTTTGTGGGTTACTCTTTCTACCCTATTTCCGATCATTATTGATAAATTTTTTTTTGTTTTCGTCCTCTTCCCATTTCTATAATGGAATAATTATATGTTTTTCATTTCTTTCTTTGGGTCTTTGTGGATGTGCATCTCTCTATCTATCTATTTCTTTCTTTCTTTCTTTCTGCATGGGTGTTTCGCTTCTTCCATTTTTCTCCGAATTGCATGGAAAAGCGGTAAGGAAAAAGGAAGGAAAAAAAAAGAGTTATCTATGAAATGGGAACAACCAGTCGGGCTGGCGAAGCCACCACAGAGGTGCGTGGGGCACGAATAATTGGTAGCTCTTCGGTATATCCGTACAAGGCACAACGCTTTGTTATGACGCAAAATCCAACAAAAAGAGCACTAGGGAATGGCAAACGGATCATTACCACCAAAAAAACAACCACATTACCCATACAAAATGAGAAAAATGAAAGGGAGGAAAGGTGTCTATTTCCTAGTGAAGGTATTGAAAAAATCCTCGAATGGCTTCCCAATGACACTCTTTTTCTGGAAATAGAAGCACTTGCGGAAAGAAGCTACGAGATGCGTCATCGATTAAAGTTTTCCTTGGGTTCTTCAAGGGATGCTGTGTTAGCTCCGTCAATGAATGTTCCATCAAAGCGGAGTAGTGTCCAACGGCGATCATCAGCGCCTTTAGTAGAAGATTTGCCATTTGATGAGGAGGCATATGTGCATCGAATTCTCGTCAGAACTGTCTCAGAGGAGCGAAAGAGGAATGATTTAAACAAACTATCAAATATGCAAAAGTCTGAAGTTGGTAACTCAGGGGAGTTTCCAACAGGAGAACATCACAAAAAAAAATCCCCATCTATAGAAGTTACCACGTCTTTGGAGCAATTGGCGTTTGGGACAGAGGGTTCTGATTGTAACAGAGAAGAATCTAAATCGCCAATTATTGTTGAAATAATGGAAGAAACAGGAAAGGAAAAATGTCTCAATTTGCAGTCATTATCACCATCACCATCTTCTGTTGCGCGACACGGCGTTGCGGCCTCTGGGGAGACAGGTGTTGAAAGTTCACTCAGCGATTCTCCGGTGTCGTTGAGGGACGCATCGCCGCCGCGGACTAGAGGGGTGGACAGTTGTCCCCCGCATATAGTAGATCTGTACCATGTGGTGCAGATACCACGGGCCCATTACATATTGTCACAGGTGAATTTTTCCTCGTGGTAAAAACAGTTTGGTAAGGTGAAAAACTACATATTTGTTGCAGTGTTATACATACATCTAAAAGTTCTCAGAATTTTTATCTGAACAGATTCCACTCTCTTTTCTAATATTCTTCTTAGCATTTTGTTGGGTATCATTCGATTTATTTCACAAAACAAGCAGTGAAGGAAGTAAAGCTACAAAGGAAAAAAAAAAACATGGTGCGACGTCTGGGGGCCATGTGCATTATGCCTCCTTTTTTTCCCTTTCATTCTTCTATTACTACTATAAAGAGTTTTCACTCATCAAATCATTTTCTGACGCAAGCAGAAGGACACGTAAAACCCCAAGATGGTGTACAGATGAATTTTTTCCAAGCGATTAATTCCGCCCTGGACCTTGCACTTTCTAAAAACGAAAAAACGGTATTGTTTGGCGAAGATGTTGCGTTTGGTGGCGTTTTTAGGTGTTCTCTTGATTTAGTTAAGAAACATGGCGCAAAACGTGTGTTTGATTCACCGCTAACTGAACAAGGTATTGTGGGATTTGCAATTGGAATGGCCGCTGTGGGATGGAAACCAATTGCTGAAGTTCAGTTTGCAGATTATATATTTCCAGCGTTTGATCAAATTGTTAATGAGGCAGCCAAGATGCGGTTTCGTTCTGGAGGTCAATTTCACTGTGGTGGTCTCGTAATTCGCTCACCAAGTTCTGCGGTGGCACACGGAGGTATGTATCATTCACAGAGTGTGGAGGGGTACTTTAATCATTGCCCTGGTATAAAAATAGTGATGCCGTCCACACCGTCTGATGCAAAAGGTCTGTTGTTGCAGTGTATAGAGGAGGAGGACCCTTGTATTTTTTTTGAACCCAAGCGACTCTACCGCGCCGCAGTGGAAAACGTGGATCCTACGTACTATACCATTCCTCTTGGTAAGGGTCGTACCTTTCAGGAAGGAAAGGACGTGACAGTAGTGACATATGGCACGCAGGTGGGTGTAGCCGTTAAGGCCGCTGAACGTGCACACCAGGACGGTATCTCTGTGGAAATTATTGACCTGCGTACACTCAAGCCTTGGGATCGTGAGATGGTCACGCAGTCTGTTCGCAAAACGGGGCGTGTCATTGTGACGCATGAAGCCCCAAAGACAAGCGGCTTGGGCGCAGAACTGATTTCAAGCATTACGCAAGACTGTTTTCTTTCCTTGGAAGCACCACCCATGCGAGTTTGTGGACTTGACACTCCCCACCCTTTGCATGAGCAACTGTATTTACCAAATGAGTTGAAATTATATGAAGCCATCAAACAGGTCACTGCCTTTTAGTTGATATACATTAGTATGCGCACGAGGATATCCTTTTTTTTAGTTTTTTTTTTCTATTATTTTCCTTGTTTCTCTTGAGTGGTTTGCAGTGAGGTTCTACAGCCAACGCTTTCGGTGTCATTCCTGGGGCAATGAGAAGAGCAATATCTCCATCATTAGATGCAGAAGGAAATAAAAAATTGTAGTGAGTTATGCATGCAAGCGAGAGTTCATGGACAAAAGGTTGGAATGTGTAATTGTTTTCATGACCTGTACTATGATATGTTTGCCATGGTTCAGTGGGTGGCATTATCCGTTTCTCTTCCTTTATTCTATTGTGACCACTCTGTAGGACTAAAAGGAGAAGGAAGGTGAGTCTCGTATCGCATGTTATGTTTGAGTGATTATGTAGGGCAATCCTTGGCAAAGAGTTTTCTTGTGGTTGAGGGTTTTTATTTTTTTTGTTCTATGCTTTCATTGGGACGTGAAAACAGTATTGGACGTGAAGAAACAAATACGTTCTCAGATTGCCTTGCCATGCGTACCTGTCACATAATTGCAAATGGTAAAGTCCCAGTTTATTATGCTAGGACTCTGTTGCTTTTTTTTTTGATTTGTTGCACACTGGTGATGATAATGAAAGGAGTAGTATAGAGGCAATGCAGAGACGAAAGTGTGTGTTGTCTGTTGCACTGTCGCCTCTCTTGCAGTGGTTTTCTCTAGTGCCTGAAGGGGAAAGGAGGGGAGATGGTGGACCCACCAGGGACACACTTTGTTAGTGTTAACATTTTTGTGCATGATGGAAAGGGAATGGGATTGTTTCTTTGTTGCTGCTTTTAATACAGAACAGAAAAGAAAGCAGTGTCAAAGAAAAATGAACTGGACAACCAGTTGCAATGATGTGGGTGAAGTCAAAACAATACAAAAATAAAAGAATGAAACTGTGTTTGTGGGATGCATTGCAGTAGTGTTCCTCAGTGGATAGGGATGTTGCAACCATCCTGTCTCCACCCAAACACGAACACGTGCTTGATATCTGCGTTGTGGTGAATGAAGGAGTCTTCTTCACTGCTGCTTGGGTATTGATACTGGAGTGAACACAACTCATTGTGCATGAGGATGACCCTTATCTTGCAGGATAACAGACGGTAGGGAGTAAATCACTGTGCAATGACGCTGAATGGAAACCCATGCTGCATATTCTGAGTTAAATACAGTGTACATACAAATTGCTTTCTCTTGGTAACATGGGTCTCGTATTCTTGTATATTGTGTGTGTGTCACTCAGTGCAAATTGTTTCCTGTGTAGTTTTACAGACATTTCATCTATTTTCTCTTTTTTCTTTTTATTTTTCTTTTGGTATTGCAGAAGTGTGTGAGTAGTAAAAAAAAAAATGCCGATGAACCAAGGGAGAAGAGGAAGAAAAAGAAAGAATGTCCATGCGATGAATGAAGAGGAAGAATTAGCAGGTGTGGAACACACGCATGGTGAAGTGATGTCAAGAAGAGAAGGAGAAAATGATCCTGATCAACCGCCAGCGGGACGTGCAAGAGTGGAAGTTGTACCTCAACCCAAGTGGACATTGAACACCAGAGTCAGGGAAATACTTCTAGATGGATTGAATATCCCGGAGACACCTAAACTAAATGATTTCCTCCGCAATAATGTGGGTGGCAGGGGTGTTGTTGATTCCAATGAGAATGTTACCATGGAAGCATTTGTCATACAACCAGATATGTATATAGAGAATAAAAAACTAAGGGATCATATTACTGCATTGCCCGCCTACGAGAGAATAAAGGAAAATATGGGGATTCTGCGGGAGGTTGCAAACAATCTTGAAAAAGCAGGAGTTTATTATCTGCAGCAATGGGATGAATTCACAGAGAAGGAGAGTATTCTTTTAATGGCAAGGGGAAAGCTGGATGGAGCTCTTAATATTGCAAAGGGGAAGAAGTTTGTTTCTCAGTTAGCGACATCTGTGGTAATGGAAGGTGCATATGAATCTGTGTATACTGCGACATGGCACTATGTGGAGGGTGTTGGTGGTGAGGGATTCGGTATGCGAGTGAAAGAGGG
>NW_021639884.1:250054-250375 GCF_002087225.1 Trypanosoma theileri
TTCTGTATTTCTATACAAACTGATGGTCTAAGTGTTTGCTTCGGTTGTTTCTCGTTTTTGATTCAATCGAGATCGTTCTTTTCGCGCCCTCCCACTGCATCCCTGTAGATTTTTTTATTTTTGCTTTTCCATCCAGCCAGAGAACCGGCATGCGCTGCTGGAGTATCCCGAAACCGTGGGCGCAGTCTTTGCCACGTTGTCTTCCGGCCTCCGATCATGAGACTGTCCTTCACCTCAAGCAAATGAGCTGAAACAACGGCAGTGTTCATCCAATGCCTTTTTTGTATTCATTTTTCTTGGTTGTTATTACTTTGGCTTTGC
>NW_021639884.1:251481-252011 GCF_002087225.1 Trypanosoma theileri
TCCTGAAACGTATGGCGAAGAAGGCGGCAAAGCAAAAGAAGAAGATGGCAGGTGCAACGAGAGGCGGGGAACACGGCGAAGGAGGACGGGGAACTGTGAGTGACAAGCACTACAGCCACAACACTAGTGGACTTATATACATCCCGCTCTTCACACGATCTCATTGGATCGCGGGGGTATTTTCATTANAACCGCCGCGGTCGAGGTGTTCACAATGGCCAGCGCGGCGGGCGACGTAGTGGACGTGGTGGTGGCTACAACTACCCCATGTACGGTGGCGACACTTACGACAACGACGACAAACTGTACATGACAAACGAGACAGAGGTAGTGGCAAAAAACTGAAGAGGTGCTCGCCACTCAAGCGCGTGGTATTGAGTGGTGGCACCATGATAAAAGGAAAAACCACGAATTCGGACCTCGACCTCATTTACAAGTGGTACCTGCCTCAAGAGTCCGTCTTTCCATGCATCGAAGTGGGCGCAATCAATGACTGCTCGATTGACGTCCTGAAACGTATGGCGAAGAAG
>NW_021639884.1:257057-257224 GCF_002087225.1 Trypanosoma theileri
ATTGTGTTGTGATATATTTGTTTGTTTTATATATAAACTATTCAAACTCAAGCACATATCATTATATTTAATTTATTGCAACATTAATGTCTATCTCTTCTCTCTTGTTTTCTGTATTTTTACACAAACGGATAGTCTAAGTGTTTGCTTCGGTTGTTTCTACTTTT
>NW_021639885.1:0-393 GCF_002087225.1 Trypanosoma theileri
TCAGTAAGCAGAACAGCCTAGTTCTCTACACACACACACACACAACGGGAAAAGCAAGTAATAGAATTAATAAGAAAAAGAACACACACACACACGCATAAAAGAAAAGATATTCTAATTAAAAGAGAAAGCTGGTAAACAGATTATTAGTTTTTTCACCCATGGGGGATATACGCAATTATTGTATTAGTAATACCATTATTATTATTATTATTTGCCCTCAGATGAGTCCCACCGTTCAGTGCACTGTAATGGAGAACAACACAGCCACAATCAGAAGCGGTGCTGCAGTGCGCAACCACACAGAACTGACACTGCTGTCAGCATTACCCGTCTGCTGTGACGCGGAAATTATGATGCTGATTGTTTTGTCGTCTGCCGTCAAAGAAGAGG
>NW_021639885.1:5227-6031 GCF_002087225.1 Trypanosoma theileri
ACACGCACCCACACAGAACTGCTGATACTGCTGCTGTTGTCTGCATCACCCTTCTTGTTGTTTGTGAGTTCAGGAGGAAGTGTTGTTGTTGTTGTTGTTGTGGTGGTGGTGGTGGTGGTAGTAGTGGTAGTTGTTGATTCCTCATCATTGGGTGTATTGACATTTTCCCTCGTTGCATCACCTTCTGTAGGTGCAGGTGAAGTTGGTGAAGTAGACTGAACACGGCTTCCTTCTTCTGTGTGTTGATTCACGTTATTTTCTTCAGTTTCTGTACTGCTCACTGCAGTAGTTGAAGATGTTGTACTTATCCCTGTACTCGCACCATCCCTTCCTTGTGGTGGGGTTTCCAATTTCTCAGCTTGTCCCTCTGCAGTTACGTGTCTCTCATTCCCGTGACCAGCAGCTAGAGAGTCATCCTCATTCTGTGCCTTAGGGCCCAACGCTTCTCCTCCTTCAATCTGGGGATTAATATTTTCAGTTGTACGTGGACCAGTCTCACGTGATCGAGAAGTAGTTTTAACATCAACAGCAGCAACTCCAGGCTCTCCACGTGCAGAAACAGCATTAGCAGTAATATCACTTGCTTCACTTTCAGGTACCGCCCCAACATGTGGATTGTTTTCTACCGCTATCTCGTCTGCTTCGTTGAGTCCATTTTTCGTACCGCTGCTAACACTTCCCTCTTCTCGATGGCCTCCATTTGTGTTGCTCACTGGACTATGCGGCTGTACCAGTTCCTGTGAATGATCACGGTTAACAAGATCATCATTATGTTCTTCACCACTACTTTCTAAACACTGAGAA
>NW_021639885.1:7486-8457 GCF_002087225.1 Trypanosoma theileri
TCAGCAGAAGGTTGTGTTTCCGCAGTTTCATTGTTATCTCCATTTTCACCCTCACGTGGTGTATGGTTGCCGTTGCTTTCGGGTTGGCCATCATATGAAGACTCAACAGCACTCCCCTCAGGAGGTTGAGAAGCAGGAGAATGGTCAGAAGAAGAAGAAGAAGCACCACCACCAGATACACCATCCGCCTCAGCTTCTTCTTCGTTACTTTCAGGATGACTTAGACCATCGGGACGTTGACGTTCGTTACCACTGGTTCCACTATTTTCCCTTGTTTTGGCGGGAGCTGCTTCTTGTGGTTTATTGTGACAAGTAGAGNATACAGAGACACTCAACGCACAAAAGTAAAACGAGAAAGAATAACACACGGTGCACCATCGTTGTTATAATAATTATAAACACTTTCTGAGTTCACTTTTCTGTAGAAATAAAAAGAAAGAAAAAATCAAAAAAAAAAAACAAATAAGAATTAAAGAAAAGGTAATCAATGACAAATCCAGAAGAATCACCTGGATGAAATCCAATTAAAGGAAAATAACAAAGAGCACCCCATTCTTAAGCAGAAAATTCCAATAAAAAAAGGAGAAAAAAAGAATCCCAGAACACANAAGGTTTCACACACTCAGCACTAGCAGCTTCAGATCCAGCACCGCTAGGAGTACACGGAGGACCATTCTTGCCTTGTGTACAATCTTCAACACCACCAGGTGATCTTGGAAGAACAGCAGAAGCAGACCTTCCAGGTTCACCAACGGGTCCAGAAGCACCAGAAGGACAACTAACACCATCACCTTCATTGCAAATGGAACCAGCCTGGGGTACAGGTTGAGACTCTGCAGCTGCAATACAGAGACACTCAACGCACAAAAGTAAAACGAGAAAGAATAACACACGGTGCACCATCGTTGTTATAATAATTATAAACACTTTCTGAGTTCAGTTTTCTGTAGAAATAAAAAGAAAGAAAAAAT
>NW_021639885.1:10677-11183 GCF_002087225.1 Trypanosoma theileri
TCAAAAAAGGCTTCATTATCTCCTCTACTACATGCATCAGGATGAGCACGACGGTGTTCTTGTAGTACAACTCGTAAAACCTCCTTCGCGGCATGCACCAAGAATTGATCATTAGAAAAGAAACGACTTTGCATTTCATCTTCAGTCGTATTAGATGGACCAAGGGCCATGGCTCGACCATTATTCTCTACTCGCCATGGTGAATGATGCACAGATTTACAGTGCTCATAGGGAGACCACTGTGGACGTCTTACAAGATGTGGGTTTGGTGGTTCTGGCACTGGTGTCGGTGTAGACAACATGGCTTCCTCCAGTTTAGTGTAAAAGTGTTGAAAACTATCACGTTCCCCACCCGCAAGCATTACTTGGGCCATACGAAGGTACACCTCACGGGTTCTGTTAAATCGATTAAGATCGGGTACATCAAGATTAGGATCATGATCAAAATGCTTTTTCCACTTTGGCAAATAAAGTAATTCTTCACGGGTAAGAGAGAAGGGAACTCG
>NW_021639885.1:11534-14690 GCF_002087225.1 Trypanosoma theileri
AACTATCCACTTTCCGCCATCCCAAACCCACTTGCACAGGCATTCCCATACGCCGAAGTTGTTGATATCCACTACCCGCCCGCATCATTTTAAGCGTGGGATCACGGAACACAAAAGCACGAGCTTTTCCGCTACGGTGCTGTTCTGGGCGTGTACAGCGAAACATTCTAAAAAGAAAAAAAAAGGATTACGCACGAAGAAGAAAGAAAGGAATTCCACCCGCGATACCTACCACCTATAAAAAATATAAAGGAACAAAAAAAGAAATTTATCAAATTAAAAAATCAATGTATATCAATAATAACGATAATAAAAACAAAAATAATACGACGCACATATTCATGTGTACCAGTAAAACAATTGTACCGTCAGTAAGCACAACGAAAGATTCTGCAAACACACAACGGAAACAAAAAGTAATGGAATTATTTAAAAAAGATAACACCCAATCCCGAAGATTCCAGTTAAAAAGAAAAAAAAGCTGCACACACACATACGCATGTCTATATTTAGAATAAATGTATACCCTCAGTGAGCTGAACAGCCCAGTTTTCTGCAAACACACTTAACAGGAAAAGCAAGTAATGAAATTATTAGAAAAAGAACACACACACAAAAGTAAAAGAAAAGATATTCCAATTAAAAGAGAAAGCTGGTAAACAGATTATTAATTCATTCACCCATGGGGGATGTACGCAATTATAATCATGGTAGTTTAACCATTATTATTATTTGTCCTCAGATGAGTCCAACCGTTCAGTACACAGTAAAAGAGAATAACACAACCACAATCAGCAGCGGTGCTGCAGTACGCATCCATACAGGACTGACACTGCTGTCAGCGTTGACCTTGTTCTTCTGTACTGTGGAAGCGACGCTGCTGATCTGTGTATCAGTTACAGGAACAGGTGATGGAGTGGTGGTTGGTGCTTCTGTGACATTGCTCTCGGTGCTCTGTGGAGTAGAGGAATTGGTTTCTTGTGAGTCTGGTGCGGCAGTTGCACCTGCAGCTTCAGGAGAATGCTGGTTAGGATTAGAGTCGGCAGGTGTACTGTTAACTGTTGTGTTACTCGACACCTCTTCGTTACTTTGTTTATCTGCAGTAGACTCTTCTCCTTGTCTTTCTGTTGTCGACGTACTGTCTGAAATCCTACCTGGATGTGATTCACCACTCTCAGATTCACTGGGTTGTGTCACTGCTGGTTCACTCTCCGTCGCTTTTTGTTCTGAACCGGGGTCTGTAGACATGGTGTGCAATGTAGTCTCACGTAGAAGACCTTCTTCCCCACGTGGATGAGAAGAATCCACGTTTTTTGGTACCTCAGGTACTTTAGCAGGAGGAACTTCGGGTTTTGTCACACATGACTTACGATCATAAGAAAGTACAGTACCATCAGCGCACTGAGGAGTTTCTTCTAGGACGACATGAGTACCGCCAGCAGTGCAGTTAGACCCAGAACCACCATCAGTAGTGCACTGAGTATCTTGATTAACTGTTTGTTCAATACCTTGAAGAAGAATCTTTGTCTCACTCTCCGTATCAGGGACTTGGTCGGAAAGATCGGCGGCAGGCACTTCTTCAGCGAGGACGTGCACACACGCACAGGAGAGCAGGAGAGCGAGGATACACAGCACGTAGCGCATCATTACCATTACAATACTTCTTGTAGTAGTCTTACTTCAATCATTTACAGACAAGAAAACCCAATAATATAAACAAAGTGAATCAATGTAAACATGAAAATGAAAACACACAACAAATCAAACAACACTCAATAATTACAGCAGAGGCACACACATTGCAGAAAGCTGTAACCATAACTCATATAATACCCAAACTAAAGTAATCACGCATACAGTACCCAAAAACAAACAGATAATCCCAATAAACCCCTCAAAAGAAAAATAAAAGAAATTAAAGAGCACAACCATCAAAAGTAGACAGCACAGAAATAAATAAAAAATGACTCTTCTGGTCGAACCAAGCACAATTACAAATATACTTATGAATTCTTTATCATTTTTTCTATCCCCATAAAACACTCCAACACACAACAATGCAGGAGAAAGCACACAGCGCCCAAGCAAAGAAAACGAAAAAAAACACAAATTAAAAAGAGGACCAAACGCACAAAAATAACTCACAAACCACTGGGTATGCTGGAGTGCTCAAGTAATTACGAATACAAATTGTATTGACTACTATTATTTTCTTTTCTCTGCATAAATCAGACTACCAAACCGTGCAGGACAAAGCACAGAATGACCCTGCAAAATCAACAAGCAAACAAAGAATCATGTATTAATCATTAGCCCAACTTACCCAGTAAACACAGAAATACAACAACTATGGGTGTAAGTCTATGTGTGTGTATATATACGCAATTATAAATATAAATTCATTTGCTATTACTATTATTTCTCTTATCCCCACTGCAAAAAGCATTTCACCATCATCACAGTGCAACCCCACAGGCACAAAGAGAGTCTCCAAGAACACACATAATACCCCATGGCTCTAGTTTATGTTTCAAATTACTGCACACACATCTGTGTGTACTAGCAAGAGATGTATACCGTCAGTGAGCAGAATAGCCCGGGTTTCTGCACACACAACGGAAAAAGCAAGTAATGGAATTATTAAAAAAAAAAAAACACACAGATAAAAGTAAAAAATAAGAATAAAATAACCTCCAGAGTATCAGAAAAGAGAAAAAATAATGGATAAGATAAATAAGTTTTTCTTTTTTTCGTTTCTCATCCATAAAAGGAGTAGTACACCCTTTTAATTTTCATGTTGTGGCTTCGGGCCACTTCCTTTTAACGAAAAAATGTCTCCAATGACTTTCTGAAAACATGGGTATCGCAATCCCCTTTTTTCTTTTCTTTCTTTGCTTTTTTATTATCCACCTCTGCCTTCACTAGTATATTTCGCATCCTTCTCATTCTTCTTTTCTTTTTTCCTTTTCAACCTATTGCACTTCCCAATATCACATTCACGCAAACCTCTATCCACCTCTCCTTTTTCTTTTTCTTCTTTCCATTCAACCTATTCCCAATTCCCCTAATACGGCCCACTAGTCTTGTACTTTCCTTGTTTCTCAACATCATGAAAGTCCCACCGTGTTGGCTTTCGGAAATCGTGTCGGGTCGGGA
>NW_021639885.1:15680-16082 GCF_002087225.1 Trypanosoma theileri
CAGTATCTGTAAATAGTTAGAAGCAGATAAAAATTCCTTGGAACCATCATCCAATGCAGCTTTTCGATCCAAAAACTGATTAGCACGTTTATGTAGCGCACTTCCAGTTTCTTTACCCACCACACGGTACACCTCAAGAATAGTAGTAAGAAGAGAAGAAGTGCTTAGAGTGTGCATTTTACGTCCAAGTGTTTTAAAGAGACGCTCCACTATTTCATCACAGAACCTCAGCGTATCATCAGCATTCGCAACCTTTTCAAAAAAGGCTTCATTATCTCCTCTACTACATGCATCAGGATGAGCACGACGGTGTTCTTGTAGTACAACTCGTAAAACCTCCTTCGCGGCATGCACCAAGAATTGATCATTAGAAAAGAAACGACTTTGCATTTCATCTTCAGT
>NW_021639885.1:17057-18535 GCF_002087225.1 Trypanosoma theileri
AACCCACTTGCACAGGCATTCCCATACGCCGAAGTTGTTGATATCCACTACCCGCCCGCATCATTTTAAGCGTGGGATCACGGAACACAAAAGCAGGAGCTTTTCCGCTACGGTGCTGTTCTGGGCGTGTACAGCGGAACATTCTAAAAAGAAAAAAACAGGATTACGAACGAAGAAGAAAAAGAAAGAATTCCACCCGCGATACCTACCACCTATAAAAAATAAAACAGAAAGAACAAAGAAAAAAATAAAAAAATCAATAAATAATAATAATGATAAAAATAATACGGAGCACATATTCATGTGTACCAGTAAAACAATTGTACCGTCAGTGAGCAGAACAAAACATTCTGCACACACAATACGGAAACAAAAAGTAATGGAATTATAAAACAAAAGACCCAATCCCAAAGATTCCAGTTAAAAAGAAAATGGTGCACACACATACGCATGTCTATATTTAGAATAAATGTATACCGTCAGTGAGCAGAACAGCCCAGTTTTCTACAAACACACATAACGGGGAAAGCAAATAATGGAATTATTAGAAAAAGAACACACACACATAAAAGTAAAAGAAAAGAAACTCGAATTAATAAAAGAAAGCTGGTAAACAGATTATTAGTTAATTCATTCACCCATGGGGGATGTACGCAATTATGATCATGGTAGTTTAACCATTATTATTATTATATGCTCTCAAGTGAGTCCCACCGTTCAGTACACAGTAGCAGAGAACACCACAGCCACAATTAGTAGCGGTGCTGCAGTGCGCATCCAAACAGGACTGACACTGCTGTCAGCATTACCCTTGTTCCTCTGCACGGTGGAAGCGACGTTGTTGTTGATCTCTGCGTTGGGAACAGGAGATGGTGTGGTGGTTGGTGCTTCTGTGGTAGTGTTATCGGAGCTCGGCGGAACAGTGGAATTGGTTTCTTGTGAGTCTGATGGGGCAGCAGTTGAATTAGGTGCAGTCGTATCTGAAGCTTGAGATTGGTTGGTGTTATCCGTAGATTGAGTTGAGACACCAAGTGTAGCATTATCATTTGTCGATGTATTCCCTTCTGTTACTTGATTTTCTGTGTTGAGAGAATCATTAATCGCAGCACCGTCTTGAGCAGGATCACTCGATGGAGGCTTGTTAGTGTGTTGATCTGTTGTTGAAGGCTGCACTGTACCAACAACAGTTGCTGGCTCTGGACTTCCTGGCCTTGCTTCAACGCTGTTTGATTCTCCAAGTTCTGTTGTGGGTTGATCCTGATGGTTAATGGAGTTGGGTTTACTGGGAGTATCCTTCCGAAATTCTTTCCAAACCGAACAGTTTATTCCACTACTAGTACCATTGCCTTCCTTACACTTACTATAATTATAGCTTGCCTCTGCAAGAAAACCTTCCCATCCCCAATCAGCAAAAGCCATCACCGCTTTTGGCTGCCCATCAGTAGTCGTAGTAGTAGTAGTAGTAGTAGTAGTAGTAG
>NW_021639885.1:20446-21955 GCF_002087225.1 Trypanosoma theileri
CGAGGACGTCTTCCCTTCTAACCAATTTTGAGACTCTTCCCCTAGTATGAGATGTTGGAAAGTATCGAATTCTTCAACCTGTTTACATAGCGAATTGTTCAATGAATGATTCGTGTGCATCAACGGTCCTATCCATGTGCGATTTTCTTTATTTTCTTGACTCTTTTGGTGTAGTTTATTGTTCAACGCAGCGATCTGTTCATCCTTCTGGTCCAGTTGATCATTTAAATCGTCAATCGTTTGACTTTTCCGATCGAGGTCATTCAACGCACTACTCTTACACTTACTTAAAATAGCGTACACTGTTAATGAGTTTTTCACAAGTTCACATATTTCAACCTCCAACTCCTCCGCATATTGATCACCATTGGGTTTGAACTCATTCCACTTGGCTAACGCAGCGTCGTACTCTGGTTTGGCCTTATCCCAGGCGACACGATCATTCTCTCGTTCCCATTTATTCAACGCTGATAAGGCTGCATTCCGAGCATTGCGAAAGGTTTTACCATTGGATTCTTCTTTTATACGATCACAAAACACTTCTCTTGCCCTTATGAGATCATCTGCAATCTTGACATAACCTTCTGCCCTAAGCTGACTCCACACCAACCAAGCTTTGTAATTCAATTTATCCCATTTTATCCAATATGGAGAGCTATTACTGTGAACAAACTCCATTGTGTGAGCCAACTCTGCGCGATGCTGGGCTATTTGCGTTTCCTTGGAGTCAGCTCCGTGCCTGTATTTCATACAATCTACGTAGCACAAATCTCTCTTATACTCAGCATCACGTCTTTGTTCAACCTTTTCAGTAAAAGCTATTTCTGCCCTGTGTTTTTCTGCCCAAGCGAGACAATATTGTTTGGTGCCCTTCTGTGTTTTCCGTACCCAAGCCTCTTTCTCATCCCTTTCCTTCTTAGCAGCTGTCTCGGCCTGTGCAGCAGCTTCATAGCGCTTGACGGCGGCATCGTATTTGGCCTGCAATTCAGATTCCGTGCTCATGGTTGAATTTTATAATAATGTAAATATCTACATGTGGAAAAGAGTGTAAAACAAAATTTTGGAACAGTCAACAATGTGGATTATAGGTGATCCAGTTACCGCAATTATGAGGAAAAGCACGACAAACAAACAAGATAAGCAAAGTCAGCACATCATCAATCTCTAAACAAAACACAAAAGAAAAATCACCATTACATTCTTTTTATTATTATTATTAATAGCATTATTATCATCATCCCCCCTCATCTCACCATTCATATGGTTATGGTCACTGTTACTCCCATCATGTACAGATGGAGATGCAACAGGTGGTGTTGGCGTTGAGGCACCTCCCTCCATTCCCACGTACACAGTTCGCACCGGACGTGTACTCGCATCCTTCTTCCATTGGCGAAATAGTTCCTCTTCTCCAGAAACACCGGCCAGTCGCACAGCGAACACCTTCAACTTCTGCCGTGTGCCATCAAGAAAGATGGCCTCCAGCGAGTTTGTGGCACTATCCACACG
>NW_021639885.1:22105-29381 GCF_002087225.1 Trypanosoma theileri
AAGAAGAAGCAGAAGCAACAATATCAACAGGAGAAACAGAATTAACAGCCAAATGACGAGTCATTGTTGGTGGAGGACACCCAACACACATAATATCACCTGGCCGCACATTATGGGCACTGTTCAAGATGGTCTCTGCAGAAGTTCCCATGAAACCACCCAAAAAGAGAGAGGAGTGTCATCTTCCACTACACGCAACTTATGTGGCACCACAACAGTAGAGATTGGAATACAAGAAGAAGAACAGGACGGAACGTTATGCATATCTTGCAATAACTTCATACACAGACAACCACCAACACCAGAAGCAGTGGGATTAGTTAACACAGGTCTATCATCCTCGTTATCATTAGCGTCACTCTTCTTGTTGTTATCGTCAGTTGACTTCACAGGTCTAATGGATAAAGTGTGAAAAAAGAAAGAAAAAGAGAAAAAATGAGACACACATAGTGAGTGGATGCAGGGCACAAATACTCACATTGGAAAAGAGAGAGAGAGAGAAACAGCAGAGTAAAGAAACAACAAGGAATTTCCCCCTTGCAATGATATTAATGTGTATCCCTTCATAGAAAAAAAAGAAAACAACACACAATAACCAAATAAGAGAGAGAGAGAGAGAGCCAAACACACACACACAATATACCATGGCTCTAGTTTATGTATATTAAATTACTCCACACACACATCTGTGTGTACTAGCAAGAGATGTATACCGTCAGTGAGCAGAACAGCCCAGTTTTCTGCACACACACACACAACGGGAAAAGCAAGTAATGGAAATTATTAGAAAAAAGAACACACACACAAATAAAAGGAAAAGTAAAGAAATACCAATTAAAAGAAAGCTGGTAAACAGATTATTAATTTCATTCGACCATGGGGTATGTACGCAATTATGATAATGTTAGTATTAACCAGTATTATTATTTGCCCTCAAATGAGACCCACCGTTCAGTACACGGTAGCGGAGACCAAAACAGCCACAATTAGCAGCGATGCTGCAGTGCGTATCCACACAGGATTGATACTGCTGTCAGCATTAGCCTTCTTCTGCACTGTGGAAGCGATGGTGTTAATCTGTGTATCGTTTACGGGAACAGGAGATGGAGTGGTGGTTGGTGCTTCTGTGGTAGTGTTCTCGGGGCTCGGCGGAATAGTGGAAGTGGTTTCTTGTGAGTCTGATGCAGCAGTTGCACCTGCAGCTTCTGGAGATGGCTGGATAGGATTAGAGTCGGCAGGTGTAGTGTTTTCAGATGTGTTGATCGGTGCCTCTTCAGTACCGTGTGTAGCAGGATCAGTCCCGTTATTCTGGCTTTGTGTTTGTTTAACCTCTTGTTCTTCGTCGTGTGTGCCTGCGGTACCTGTTGATGGTAACGTACTTACTCCACTCTGAACAGCAGAAGATACTTCACCTTGTACTGCCGCAGGTCCACGCTCTACTTCACCTGCCTCAGTTCCACGGGAATGATCGGAAGAATCTTGATGTTTGGAGATTCCACCGTCCTTACCAGAACCTTGAGTAAATGGATCGCCTTCGGGTGGCATCTCCTCTGCACTTTCTTCTGATCTCCTTTTGGCGAGTTCTTCATTCTCCACTTCACTACGATGAGAATGCGTTGGGTCATCATTGTTCCTTCTTGTCCCAGTGGGTTGTCCTGTCCTCCCTAAGGACGACTTATATTTATCTGGTGCACCCCAATCCATAAAAGTGGGAGCAAGTGCACCCAATGCGGTTCCCACTCCACTAGCCATAGTAGAGCTGCAGGCGCAGCACAGCACAACGGCCAACACACATATCACACGGCTCATCATCATCATGAAAGAGAGACAAGGGTTTGTTTCACGTAAAAACACTGATCTAGAAAAAGAAAGAGAATCAAAAAGTAAAAAAAGAAAATAACTGAAGTATCAAACACGTTAGGACACACACAAATCTATTACCACAAAAGAAACTCACATCATAAAGTAAATACACACCAGTTAAAGAATGCAATACAGCGCAATAACCTCAGTAAAAGTAAAAACAAAAAAGAAGCCCACACTCACAAATATCTCAAAAAAGGCTGAACCACCCAGCAAAATCATAAGCAAAGAAACAGATATTAACCATTAGCCCAATTTACCCAGTAAACACAAAGAAATACACACCAACCATGGGTGTACGTCTATATATGTGTATATACAAGCAATTATAAATATAAATTCATCTGTTATTATTTCTTTTTTCACACTGCAAAAAAGCAGTTCATCATCATTACAGTGCAAAGCCCAGGCACACACACACAGAGAGAGTCTCCAACAACACACACACAAAATGGAGTAGCAATAATAATTATTATAGGATAAACATTGAGAGCAAAAACACACAAAACACATTAACATTAAGAAACAAAAAAAAAGAAGAAAATTTCCACAGGTGGAAGATTAGTTAGACTGTAGGGATACATGCAAAAAAGAAAAAAGGAAACAAAGGATGACCTGAGTCACACCATTACAATCAGCACACAAGAATACAGGCCAGTGTAACCACAATCAGTAGTGGTACACGCACCCACACAGAACTGTTGATACTGCTGCTGCTGTCTGCATCACCCTTCTTGTTGTTTGTGAGTTCAGGAGGAAGTGTTGTTGTTGTTGTGGTTGAGATAGAGGTTGATTCCTCATTATTTGTTGTAGTTTCATCCCCAGAATTTGCAGTTCCTGCAGATGAGGGGTCGTTCTCATTCGTTGCGGCACTAGAATTTTCACCGCCACCCGTTGTGGTTAAACCGTTAGTAGAAGGTTGTTCTGCTGTTCCATTTGCATTTCCCTCACTTCCTCCAGCATGACCTTCACTTGCAGACGATGCACCACCAATCTCCCCAGTAGTAGGAGATTCAGAAGTAGGACCAGGAGAGGGATCAGCAGCAGCATCTCTACCTGTGGTATCATCAACTGCAGTACCAGATTCACCGGGAGGACCCGGTGGGTCTTGTACATCACTGACCGTCTCAGTCCTTTGTGCTGTAACTTGTGTTGGTTGACTCTCTCCACTACCACTACTACCATGTCCAGGTGCAGAAGATTCACTTGTAGTAGTAGTACGACAATTTTCATTATCACCAACAGCGCCAGCAGAGCATTCAGCTTCACCTTTGGTACCTTGAGGACTTCGTCCATTAGCAGAAGTACTCTGTTCTACATTACCAGCGTGAGCACCGCCACCACCAGGGGCACTGGAAGCATCCGGTTTAGGTCCAAGTGTTGTCTCAGGTTTAACTTTAGCTTCCTTACATTCAGGAGCATCAGAAGTACGAGAAGTACCTTGAGTGCACTTTGTCTCACTATCCGTATCAGGGACTTGGTCGGAAAGATCGGCGGCAGGCACTTCTTCAGCGAGGACGTACACACACGCACATGAGAGCAGGAGAGCGAGGATACACAGCACGTAGCGCATCATCATTACCATTACAAAACTTCTTGTGGTAGTGTTACTTCAATCATTTACACAGAAGAAAACCCAATAATAAAAACAGAAACAAAGTGAATCAATGAAAAAAACACAAGATGAAAACATACACCAAATCAAACATCAATCAACAATTACAGAAGCTCACACACTGAAGAAAGCTGCAACCATAACTCATATAATACCCAAATTAAAGTAAAAACGTACACAGTACCCAGTAACCAAACAGATAATCCCAATTAACCCCTCAAAAGAAAAATAAAAGAAATTAAAGAGTACAACCATCAAAAGAGTAAAGCACAGAAATACATCAAAATGCCTCTTCCTGTAGGACCAAGCACAATTACAAATATACTTATGTGTTCTTTATCTCTTTCTCACCGCACAAAACACTCCAACACACAACAATGCAGGAAAAAGCACACAGCGCCCAAGCAAAGAAAACGCGAACAAAAACACAAATTAAGAAGAGGAGCAACCACACAAAAATAACTCACAGACCACTAAGTATACTGGTGTGTTCAAGTACATAAGAATACAAATTGTATTGACTACTATTTTTTTCTTTGCTCTGCATAAAGCAGACTACCACAGCCGTGCAAGGAAAAGCACACAAAGACCCAGCAAAATCAACAAGCAAACAAAGAATCATGTATTAATCATTAGCCCAATTTACCCAGTAAACACAGAAATACAACAACTATGTGTATAAGTTCATATATGTGTGTCTATACGCAATTATAAATATAAATTTATCGGTTAATATTATTTTCTTTTTTCCCACTGCAAAAAAAACAATTCATCATCATTATTACAGTGCAAGCCCAGGTGCACACACAGAGAGAGTCTCCAAGAACAGACACACACACAAAATGGAGTAGCAATAATAATTATAGGATAAACACAGAGAGCAAAAACACACAAAACACACATTAACATTAAGAAACAAAAAAAAAAAGATAATCCCAACAGGTGGAAGATTAGTTAGACTGTAGGGATGCATGCAAAAAGAAAAGAAAAGAAAACAAAGGATGACCTGAGTCACACCACCACCACCACACAATCAGCACACAAGAATAAAGGCCAGTGTAACCACAATCAGTAATGATACACGCACCCACACAGAACTCATACTGCTGCTGTCTGCATCACCCTTATTGTTGTTTGCAGGCTCAGGAGGAAGTGTTGTGGTTGTTGTTGTGGTTGAAGTGGTGGTGTCTGCAGTTTCCACATGTTGTTGGTTGCTTGATGACTCACTCTCAGCAGGTGTAGTGCCGCTCTCGTCTTTTGGAGTATCAGAACCATCATCACTCACTGTGGCCGAAGTGTTAGGAGAGTCAACAGAAGGTTGTGTTTCTGTAGTTACACGGTTATCTCCATTTTCACCTTCAGGTGGTGTATTGTTGCCCTTGTTTCCAGTTTGGCCATCACCCGAAGGCTCAACAGAACTTTCCCCAGAAAGCTTAGCAGGAGGAGTAGGACCAGGAGCAGAAGGTTCAGAAGAAGAAGAAGCAACAACACCAGATCCAGGAAAACCAGCCGCAGCTTCTCCTGGGTTACCAGAAGCACCAATTGGACCTGGTGTACCATTTTCCTGACCTTCTTCTCTACGAGTACTTGTACTTAGAGCCGGTTCCTGCTGTGGTTGTGTACAATGTGTATCACCAGATCCACCACGACAACTCTCTTCAGTGATAGGACCATTGGTAATGCAACCATCCGTACCCGAAGGTTCCGCACAATTAGGAGAACCTAGAGTTTCATCACGGGTAGTATTACACGGAGGGTTAGTGGTACCTTGAGGACAAGCTCCAGCTCCAGTTACTTGTGCGTTTTCAGGTACTTTCTTACATAAACCATTCTCTACAGAAGAATCACCATGACAATGATTATCGCCTTCACCAGTACAACCAGTAGTAGCTTCAGTGCACTGAGCAACAGGAGTACCTTGAAGAAGAACCTTTGTCTCACTCTCCGTATCAGGGACTTGGTCGGAAAGATCGGCGGCAGGCACTTCTTCAGCGAGGACGTGCACACACGCACAGGAGAGCAGGAGAGAGAGGATACACAGCACGTAGCGCATCATTACCATTGCTCTTCGTTTTCTTGTTGTCTTTCTTGTCACTTGAGGTTGCAGATCTATGCAAGGAGTGCGGAAAAAAGAGAAAAAATGAGAAAAAAAGAGACACACATAGTGAGGGGATGCAGGACACAAATACTCACAATGGAAAAGAGAGAATCAACTGCACAGTAAATCAACAAAAAAAAAGGATTATCCCCCTTGCATGATAATAATATGCACCCATTAAAAGAAAAAAAAAACAACACATTACCCAAATAAGAGAGAGAGCCAAATACACACACACAATACCCCATGGCTCTATTTTGTATATTAAATTACTGCACACACACACACACACAAAAGTAAAGAAAATCCTAATTAAAAGATAATGCTGGTAAACAGATTATTAGTTTTTTCACCCATGGGGGATGTAAGCAATTATGATTATGTTAGTTTAATCATTATTATTATTTGTCCTCAAATTAGTCCAGCTGTTCAGTACACGGTAACGGAGAACAACACAGCCACAATCAGTAGCGGCACACGTACCCACACAGGATTGACACTGCTGTCATCATTAGCCTTGTTCTGTACGGTGGAAGCAGTGCTGTTGGTAATCTCTGAATTGGGTACAGGTGAAGGAGTTGGTGTTGGTGCTTGAATGACAGTTTTCTCGGAGCACAGCGGAGTAATTGGTATTGATTCCTTTTGAACCTTTTGTAGTATTTTAAGGTTGAGCTATATGCATTACGGTAGTGGGAATCAACACCTTTATTTGATTCTGTGCCTGTAGTTGTGGATGTTGTTGTTTCTGCCGCTAAAACAGCTGACAGTAACACTTTCGTTGCACCTTCCCTTCATGCGGGTACACTTCCAGTACTTATTGCAATATCTGGTTTACTGTCCACTGTAGACTTACATCTCTCCCCTCGAGTGGTAGAATGATTTACACTTATTGACGTTACTACGAATTTAGTTGGGTGGCTTTAGATGAGGCAGTCTCAGAAACATTTTGTGATATTTCCTTTCCTGTACTCACACCGCTCGAAAACATTTTTTTCTACCATCATTCTGAGATGTTGTTAATACACTACTGATATGATCAGACACTTCACTTCTCTTGCAACTCCACCCACTTTTTTTCACTTCTAACGGATTGGCTGTGTGGTCGTTACATCTATGAACGTAAAGGGAATCACAATCCCATGTATTATAAAGAAACTATTTTACCTTTTTTTTTCTTTTTTTTCCAATTCGATCAGATGCAAAAATAATACTTTTCTAAACATATTTATTCCATAGCTGGTGTTGAAGTTCATTCTTCATATATTTCTGTATTGAGTCTGCTGTACATACACCAAACTTTGTATCGCAATTTGTCATATTCCACTACGAATTTAAATTCATCCATATACATTTCCCTTCACTCGTAACTAGTTATGAATAAAATCTTAAAATCTCAGCAGCTTTGCCATTAACACTGTGCTGTTACCCCTATCAAATTTACTTATTTTGTATGTTTTCCAATAGCAGCAAATAAAATGTTCGTATATTTCAATAAAAAAGTAATAATTTTTTCCCTACCCATTTTTCCCACGGCCATGTTGACGTTCCATATTCTGATTTAGTATTCGTTCCAGTACTCTTGTTTTCTCGTCCAATACCATCTCAGCAGCCTTTCTCTCCCTTACGGCCTCCTCATGACGTTTGACGGCGGCCTCATATTTGGCCAGCAATTCCGCCTCCTTCGCCTTATCATCCATGGT
>NW_021639885.1:29940-30348 GCF_002087225.1 Trypanosoma theileri
TATCAGTGTTCCTATTTCTGGTTACCCACCACGTGATTAATGTCTTGATGAACACAGATAATGAAAAACTAACAGCCTAAAGGCAACGTCAGACCCATTTCTTTCTTAATATTCTCTTTTTCCATTTATTTTTAATATAATAATACGCCCGTACTCACTGCTCTGAGATGATGCCATGCATGCACGAAAAAAGAAAAAAAAAACTGCAATTAGAAATCATTGGTGTGACATGCGAATGCAGAACCGAAAAAAAAAGAAGATATAAAAAAAAAGTGTATAGCAAAGACCAGAAGGAATCAATAATAACAATAATAATTTAAAAATGAACCACATCCAATGTGAATGATATAGCAAATATACAATAACCATTTAACTATACAGAGGGAAAAGAATAAAAATAAAAAAAAG
>NW_021639885.1:31396-31668 GCF_002087225.1 Trypanosoma theileri
GCGGAGACCGCGGTGTGATTGGAGGTGTGAGGGTGCATCCGAGTGGGAACTACTGCTGGTACTATACGTGTGTATGTGATCGGCCTCACTCCACATACTGTTTTTCTTTTCTCTTTTTCTTCTTAATCTGTACTAAAAGATATGTCAGTGTCAACCTCACACACAAGTTTCCCTTTGGGTGGAAAAGAAGGAAAAGAAAAGAGAGAGATTTAACTACGGCTGTTCCTTTCATATTCTTCTATTCATTACAAGTCCAATGTAAAGAGAAGCGC
>NW_021639885.1:32468-44674 GCF_002087225.1 Trypanosoma theileri
AGTTTGTGGCACTATCCACACGGCCCACTTCAAACAACTCCCGCAGCATATCACAAGAGAGACGCTTACCGTACAGCTTCTCCTCCTCAGTGAGATCCGTCTCCTTCACAAACTGCATGCCAGCAGTACTAGAAGAACCGGAAGAAGAAGAAGCAGAAGGAGCAGCGGCAACAATATCAACAGGAGAAACAGAATTAACAGCCAAATGACGAGTCATTGTTGGTGGAGGACATCGAAGACACATAATATCACCTGGCCGCACATTATGGGCACTGTTCAAGATGGTCTCTGCAGAAGTTCCCATGAAACCACCAACAGAGAGAGGAGTGTAATCCTCCACTACACGCAACTTCTGTGGCTCCACAACAGTAGATATTGGAATAGAAGAAGAAGAACAAGACGGGGCGTTATGCATATCTTGCAATAACTTCAGACCCACACGACCACCACCAGAGGCAGCGGGATTAGTTAACACAGGTCTATCATCCTCTTCATCATCCTCATCTTCTTTTCCTTCCTTTCTATTATAAAGAAAGCCTTGATTTTGTTGTTTTTGTCGTTGTTGTTCTTGTTCTTGTTCCATGTGGCGTCTCTTCTTCATAGGCTCATCATCTACGTCCTCATTAAAGAAGAAGGACATTTCACTCCTTGTTTTAACCGTTCTGTACTTAATGATAACTCTAACTCTTTTTTTTTTTGTCGTGTTATTGTTTAATTTTGTTATCTGTTTCTGGCGAACTCCGTTGGACACCAGACCCCCTTCTTCTACGTTGTTTCCTCCCTATGTTATTAACCATAGTGTACATTTCAAACCATGAAAGAATAAGATTAATTTGAAGAAAAAGAAAAAATATTTCTTTTTTTGTTGTATGCAAAAGATATTTCGAAGAAAGAGCAATAATACAAAAAGATAAATCATTAATAATAGTAAAAAAAAAGTGATTAAACGAATAATCATTCAATTTATTCTGTATTTCCTTCCCTTTTTCTTCTTTTTTCTCCATTCTTTTCCTTCACCCCTCCCTCACCGCCCTTTCCTTTCGCATTTAGATCAACGGAATCGTTGCTATCCGTGAAAAAAAAAAATCATTCTAACTGAAAAAGAAAGTTACATACAATGTACACATAAAGAGAGATATAGAGAAATACAGGGAGATTGATAGAAACACAAATAGAGAAACGTTACTCACGTGGACGTTTAGGCGGACGACTACCATGCGGTGTAAACTGTCGTCTTCCACCACCTCCTTGTGTATTATTACCCGAATAACTAGAAGAAGAAGAATTAGGAGGACGTCGTCCCGGTTGGTGCTGTCGTACTCCATTATTGGCAGGAGTGTACATAACTTGCATATATCGTTTTGTGCCTGGATCCACCTCTTTGAGGGCATTCTGATTTAATGCTCGGTTACGACGGTAAATAGCATATCGCTGATCTTTCAGTCGTTGTGCCTCTTCTGCCAAACTCCGTGCAGAGTTGTTATTACTATTGCTATTACTATTACTGTTATTGTTGTTGGTGGAGGTGGCAGAGGTAACACACACGGAGTTATTTTCCATATGATATGATGTAGAAGTCCTTCTGTGATTTTTATCCCTCATATCGTAATTACCTATTCTTGTATCGTTTGTGGGTTCTCCTACCACTACATCACATCTCTGTTGATGTTGATGCGGTTGTTGTTCCTCCTCTTGTTGTTGCTGGTGTGAGGTTGTTAATGTAGTGAGATTGTGTTCCTGCACAATAGCACGTATTCGGGCATCTCTTTCCTCTTCGTACACGGTCTTGGTGGGTTTCTGTGTTCCCGCGACTCTATTCGTCTGGGCCTTGGAAGGGGCTACGTATGCGAACTCATCATCGTCACTATCGGAGGCCATTACTATCTTGTCGTTAAGAATAAATAAATAGTAAATAAATAAATTAATTATATATAGAGAGAACAGAAAAAAAAGAAAAAGAGAAATATATATGAACACAAGGATAGAAAAACAAAAAAAAAACAGAGTTGAAAAGTAAACTTATATATATAACAGATAAAACCCTTCCATCAGTGGGAGTATGGCTTACTAGAAATACGGAAGAAAAATCAAAGAGGCAGTGAAAATAGGAAAACATGAAAAACATACACCACCCACACAAAAAAAGCAAGAAGGAAAAGAAAAAAAAATGATCAGAGACCACAAATCAGTAATCTTTGAAGAAAAACAAAAATAAAGAAAAAGAAACCATTGCTTTCTTTCTTTTAGTATTTTTGTAAATAATATATAAATAGGAAAGGTATTACGAAATGGTAATAGGGAAACCAATGATATTGCATGATAGTACTTGTCCCATTAAAAAAAAAAAAAAAACACTCTTCTATTGTTCGCTCCTTTCGTTCTTTTCTGCAGATTTTCATGTCTCCCCATTTATACTTCTATTTATTATCATCACACAGACCCAAGTCTCCGTAATCTTTGTACGCCATTTTTTCTTTCTCCGCTTATTCATTATGACCAACACAATCTTCTTCCTTTTATCTTTGATCATTTAATGTTTTATTTGTTTATTTCATTTTTCACTCATTTCATTATCACTGTTCCTATTTCTGGTTACCCACCACGAGATTAATGTCTCGATGAACACAGATAATGTAAAACTAACAGCATAAGGGCACGCACAAACACAGAGAGAGAGAGATGTGCATATATATATATATATATATATATATATATATATATATATATAAACTATTTAAACATCTTGACACCCGTCAAGAAATATATATACCTACTATTTTATTCATGTTAAAAAAAAGTATGCATGCAAGTATCCGCTTACAGTCACACCCATTTCTTTCTTAATATTCTCTTTTTCCATTTTTTTTTTAAACAATAATACGTCCGCACTTATTGCTCTGAGATGATGCCATGCATGAACCAAAAAAACAAAAAAAAACTGCAATTAGAAATCACTGGTGTGACATGCGAACGCACAACCGGAAAAACGAAGATAGATATAAAAAATTGTAGCCAAATCTAGAAGGAATCAATAATAATAATAATAATAATAATAATAACAATAATAATAATAGTAAAATTTCTCAAATAAAGTAAGAATAAACCAAAAAGAAGGAGGAATACAGCCTTACACAGAAACACACCCTGTGAAAGAGAGAGACAGAGAGACACACAGACACACACACACACCAATAAAAACAAAAATACTTTTAGATCTTCTTTGTTTTTGTGAATTCTAAGAGAAATTTTTTGAGAGATAATAATCTGAGTCCAAATACTTTGGTTCCCACATAAGACTCTCCACCAACTTCACCAGCTCCTGTTTATCATTTGGCAAATCACTCTTTGCCATACCCATTCGCTGCAGTTCTTCAATCACCGCTACGGCGACATGCCTGGCCACCTCCCGTACATTCTCAATGGGAGGATAAAGTTGTCCCTCAGCCATGAGAACTTCATTGTCCACCATTTGACTGAGAGCGGCGGCGGCGGCGTTGAGGGCCTCTTGTGGGATAAATGGAGGTTGGGCAATCACACAGCCGAGACCAACACCAGGGAAGATGTAGAGATTATTCCCCTGTGCTGGATGCAGAACTTTATCATTTACAACGCTTGGGGGAAAAGGACTGCCAGAGGCAACAATGGCTTTACCATTACTCCAGCGATACGCATTGTCTGGAACAATTTCTGATTTACTGGAGGGATTAGAAAGTGGAAACAACACCGGACGTTCACAGTAAGAAGACATATATCGTACAATCTCCTCTGTGAAGGCACCACCCATGGCACTAAGTCCAATTAATGCCGTTGGCTTTACAAAACGCACCACATCTGTTAATGTCTTAAGGTTCTCATTTTGCTCCGGTGCAATATCTTTGCGGGCCCAAGGCACTTTATGTGGGGCCAACTTATCACCACGTGATGTCGTGACGAGACCTTTGGAATCCACAAGATACATACTCTCTTTAAATGTCTCCATAGAGATGTTAAACTTAGTACAAGCAAGTTCTGCAATACATTGGGCCACACCAGTTGCGGCTGAACCAGCTCCCAAAAATAATACACGGTGATCCTTCATAGGAACATCGCTTACACGTACAGCGTTAAGGAAGCCAGCGGCAATAACAGCACCCGTGCCCTGAATATCATCATTGAAGCAGCGGTATTTCTTTTGATAGCGCTCCAACATATCAAAGCAGTGATTGTTGCTGAAATCTTCAAACTGGATGACGGCGTTGGGCCATTGCTTCTGTGCAGCTTCCATAAACTCGTCAAGAAGGGCATAGAATTTATCATCTGGAACACGTTCAGAACGCAAACCGAGATACAATGGATCATTACGAAGACGTTCATTATTTGTACCAACATCCAACATTACAGGTAAAACACGACTTGGCTTAATACCACCAGCAGCAACATACAAAGAAGACTTACCAATACTAATTCCAATACCATTAGCTCCCAAATCGCCCAAACCCAAAATACGAGAACCGTCTGTAACAACAATAATATCAATATAAGGTTTTCGAAGATTTTTTATATTCTGGTGCACCTTTCCAGCATCTTCACTGCTCACATAGAGTCCGTGATCCTTATGATAAATTGCACCATAGCGTTCGCAAGCTTCACCAACAGTTGGAGTGTAAATAATAGGAAGAGTTTCCTTTAGATGGGATTCAATAACTTTGTAATAAAGAACAACATTTGAGTCCAGCAGACCGTGTAAAAGTTGATATCTATTAATGGGAAAGCTAAGACGCTTAAATTGCTCCCAACAACGTTCCACTTGATCATCAATCGTCTCAACTGCAGGTGGGAGAAGACCTACAACGCCAAGGTGCTCACGTTCTTCTCGTGTAAATGCAGTAGCCTTATTAGTAAAGCGGTTACGGAGAAAATCCACACCACGAGCCCGACGTGTTGCAAGATCAAGACGAAATAGAGAACGTGACAACATTCTTCTCTATTTATTTTTATTTCTTCTCCTATTTGAAAAGGATTTTTAATCCCAGAAAAATACCTACGTATATAAAAATATATATATATGCTTGAAATCAACTAAGAATAGCAACGTATGATCTTTCAAAATAGATTATAGAAGAAAAAATAAAACAAAATAATATTAAAACATCAACGAAATAAATCAAAAAGGAAAACAGAAAAAAAAAAAGAAAAAAAGAATAAAGCATTTTTCTTTAATTTTATAAAAAACTCAATTAATAAAACCCCAAAAAAAGAGGTAAAAGATTTACGGGAAACAGAAGTGTTTACCGCCACGAAATATTTCTATTAATCCTTTGCCTTGCTTCGCCCAAAATTATCTTTTCCTTTTTCTCTCAGATACCCAATGATATACAAAAGATAATTTAAAAGACAAATATCAAAACATATATATATATAACACTGCCTCATACACACAGAGAGTAAAAGATAACAAAAAAAAAACTACATTTAAACTACTTACACAGAAAAAAACGTACATTCATTTTGAACAATACCACCAAAAAAAAGGCAGCAAAATTATATTTTCGTTCAAGAAAACTTATAAAGCCAGAGGGCCCCAACTTCCTGGTGAACTCTTAAACAAAAATTTCACAACCCTCAACCATAACATTATAAAGCAAAACTTCTTTCTTAAACATCACGAACACCCTTGGCACGAAAAAAAAAAAAAAAAACCTAAAAAAAAAAAAAAAACGAACGGTAAAACACATTCTAAGAAACTTTTCCGAATACTATAACAATTCTACAAAATAAACTAATACGTCAAAAAAAAAATCCTTACCAATAAAACCCACAGCTATAGTTACGTTAACAATACAACTAACTTCATACATTATACAACATCTGCCATTACTAAAAAACAACCAACAAAATACACCACCTCTTTCTATTCTATTAAATCGAACTCCAACAACATCACAAACATTCACTTCATTTATTCCTTTCCCCTTTCTCTGAAAAACCTCTTCACCCTCTCATTCTTCTCACGTATCCCACTGAAGAACTTAACACACAGTCGATGGGTACACCGGCTTCCACATGGACTTCTTCACGAACGCCAACAACTCATCACGAGTGCGTGGGAGTGTTGTGTTTCGGTCAATCTTGAGTCGCTGGGCCTCGAGAATGACGTCCGCCGCGATGTGGGCAGAAATGTTGTGGATGTCCTCCAGCGGTGGGTACAGCTGTCCCGCCTGCAGGTCGGCCTCCGACACCAGAGCGTTGAGGCACTGTGAGGCGGAGATGAGCAGTTCGTCAGGGATGTGTGTGGGCTGCGCCAATGCACAGCCGAGGCCAATGCCGGGAAACACATACAAGTTGTTGCCCTGTGATGGCTTGTACGTTTTGTTGCCAATTGTTGTTGGTGGGAATGGGCTGCCGGACGCGATGATGGCGGCGCCGTCAGTCCACTTGTACGCGTTCTCGGGTATCACCTCCGCCTTGCTCGTTGGATTGGAGAGCGGAAAGATGATGGGGCGTGCAGTGTGCTTCATCACCTCCCGTACAATCGACTCTGTGAAGACGGGACCAACACCACCAAGACCGAGCAGTGTGGTGGGCTTCACGAAGTCCACAACCGCCTCAAGCGTCTGCAGCTTCGCCGACTCCTCTGCAGAGACATCGGTGCGGGCAAGCAGCTCCTTGTGTGCGGCCAGCTTGTCACCGCGCGTCTTTGTGACGAGGCCCTTGGTGTCCACAAGGTAGAACGTCTTGAGAACGTTCTCCACAGGGACGTTGTACATCCGAGCGGTAAGCTCAGCGATGTTCTTTGCAACACCAACAGCGGCAGAGCCAGCACCAAAGACAACAATGCGTTGCTGCAGCGGTGGCACCTGTGACAGCTTCACTGCGTTAAGGAAGCCGGCGGCAATAACAGCACCCGTGCCCTGAATGTCATCATTGAAGCAGCGATACTTGTTTTGGTAGCGCTCCAATATGTCAAAGCAGTGGTTGTTGCTGAAGTCCTCAAACTGGATGACGGCGTTGGGCCATTGCTTCTGGGCTGCATCCATAAACTCGTCAAGAAGGGCGTAGAAATCTTCGTCATTGAGGCGATTCTCTCGCATGCCAAGGTACTTGGCATCCTTTAGGTACTTCTCTGTATTGGTGCCAGCATCCAGTAAGACAGGAACAACATTCTGTGGCGCAATGCCTGCTCCAGCCACGTACAAGGAGCACTTGCCGATGCTGATACCGATGCCATTTGAGCCAAGATCACCCAATCCCAAAATACGAGAACCGTCAGTGATAACCACCACATCAACCTTCTTGTAGTTTGCATCCTGCATGATCTGCTGGAACATGCCCTTGTACAGGCGGTTGAAGTACAGTCCGCGCTCCCGGAAGAAAAGGTGGCCAAAGTTCTGGCACGCCTCACCGACTGTCGGCGTGTAAATGATGGGCAGCGTCTCCTCCAGATGTTTCAGAATAGTGGCGTAATACAGCGTTGTATTCGTCGAATGAATGGCAGCAAGATGTTGGTAGCGGTTGATGGGCTTTTCGTAGCCCTTCATCTGCATATACACACGCTCGATCTGCTCCTCCAGTGTCTCAACGGCAGGTGGCAGGCAACCGAGAATGTGCAGCTGCTTCCGCTGCTCCAAGGTAAAGGCAGTACCACGGTTAAGGTAGCGGTCTGACAAAATGGAGCACCCATGCACGGGGCATACATTAGATGGCTGTTCCGGCATCACAGATGTGCTGTTAAAATGCGATGGTTGTTAGTTTAGCTGAATTTATGTGTAGTGTTTTCTACTCTTTGGATGAAGTGAATAAAGAACAAGAGAGGCACGCACACAAAAAGGCCATGAAGAAGAAAAATAAAAATATGAAGAAGGGAAGTTATCAAGGGATACGACTACCATAACAGCAGCACCATCAGAAGCATGCACAAAAAAGACAATGGGGAAACGAAAATGAAATACCTCTCAATGTGTTCTCGCTCAAGAAAGATACAGCAGGACAGATGCCTGAAATCATCACCTTCACCACACTCCCAGCGGTGCAGTTGCTGCACTCAAACAAAAAGAAAGGGAAACACACACACACACACAGGGGAAAAGAAGAGGGGGGAGGGAAAGAGCTTAAGCAACAATAGCTCTATTGAAAATCATATAAAGGTGGTAGCAAAAGGACAGAAAGAGGAATAGCAGAAGCAAAAATGCCCTATCTCTCCTTTCGTGGAACCATTAAAAGTGAACCTTTTTCACTCATCATCATCATCATCATCATCATCGTCAACGAATTCCTCTTCTTCTTCTTCTTCCTCTTCCTCGTCTTCGTCTTCCTCCTCGTTATGAAGTTCAATTTCAAAGTCTGTGTCTTCTGACTGTTCCTCGGCCTGACTAGCACAGATAATCTGTTCTTCATCTTGTGCAAATGGCCGTTCTATCTGTACGGTTGTAGAATGTACTGTCACACCTTTTTGAGTATTTGTATCTTTGTTTTTTATTGTAGCGGTATTGTCACGCTCATCCGCAAAGATGAAGCTGCAAAGTCCAGGTGCTGCGGCGGCAATAGCACGTAGAACTTTGTCTAGTGGAAATGTTTCACACCGTATAAAGTGTCTCCACCCTTTTAATTCGTCCATTCGAGGACCACTTTTCTTTTCACCTACACGTCGAAACTTCATTGTTACTTCTGGTTCTTTTTGTTTAACGCTTGACATTTCCATCACTGCCTCACATCCTTTACAGTGAAGTAGATCATGTGTATCGGACGGAGTATCTCCACGGTAGCGAAAAAGTGAACGGAGTTCCTCCAATGTAAAATGTTGTTTGGAATCACTCTGCATATCAACAACATTAGCTGAAAGTCCTTGTTTACTTACCTGCCGTTGATATATCTTTTCCTCAATACAACCTGTACTGAGTAATCGGTAAATAAAAACACGTTTTTTCTGTCCATCACGCCAAACTCGTCCCATTGCTTGTGCATCATTTGCAGGATTCCAATCAGGATCAAATAGAATAAGTCTATTTGCTCCTATAAGATTTAATCCCACACCACCTGCCTTTGAAGATAGTAAAAAAACAATTTCTTGTGAACCAGGGACATTAAACCGATCCACTACTTCCTGACGTTTCTTTATAGGCATGCTGCCATCAAGTTGAAAAAAACTAATTCTTTTTATTTTACACATGGCAGCTATGACATCTAGTGTTTGTGTAAAATTAGAAACAATTACCAGTTTATCACGATCTCCATTATTTCTTAACTCATCTAGCATAAGAGAGACAAAATGCATTTTGCTACCAGCAGCTTCAGAAAGTGTTCCTGTTTTATAGCCTTTTGGAAGAACTGATTTTGGTATGCTGCGGTCAGCTGATTCTTCTTTATTTGAATGTATTACTGCTTCATGGAAAAGGTCCATATGATTGCATAACTTACGCATTGCAGAGATAAGAACAAGTGGTGTACAATGTGAATCTTCTATAAGAGAAGATAATTTTTCGTATGCTGTTCGCTGTAAAGAACCAAGTTTTACAAAAACTGTTATATCGACTTTAGGAGGTAAATAAGATTCATTAATTGACTGTGTACGTCGAAGAATAAAACGTTGTGTTAGATTTGAAAGATAGTGTGCTCGTTCTGCACCAAGTGATCGTAAATGTTCAGGACAATCAGGATCACGACCTTGCATAACAGGTTCTTCAAAAACACGTGCAAAAACATCACGACTACCCAATATACCAGGATTAACAAAACCTACCATAGCATGAAATTCTGAGAGATCATTTTGAATAGGAGTACCACTTAGAATAATACGGTTTCTCGTTGGAAGTAAATCAACAGCTTTTGTTGTTTTAACCTCAGCATTCTTAAGACGGTGTCCTTCATCACATACTACTAATTCAACAGATCTTAAGGTTGAGATACGCTTAATGTATTTGCGTAGCTGATCATAAGAAATAACCAAGACATCACCTTCACCATCAAAACGTGATATTATACGATCTCCTTTTGGTGTAGATTCTGAAATAGCAAAATATTTTACAGCACCTACACCAAGCCATTTATCAAACTCATTACACCAGTTTTTTACAAGAGAAGAAGGAGTTACAACAAGACACTTACGAGCTGTTGGAACCCCATGTTTTCCTTGACGGATACAAGTATAAATAGTCGCAACAGTTTGAATTGTTTTACCAAGTCCCATTTCATCTGCAAGAATGGCACCATGATATCCTGGCATTCTTTCACCTGTTATACAATCAAAAAGAAATTTAACTCCTGCCCGTTGATGTGGACGTAGTTTATCACCAATTATAGGATCCACCACAACAGAAACAATTGGACGGCCATTAGAGTCTCGTTTATAATCTGCACGAAAGAGAATAACGGCACCTTCCCGATCAGGATCATGTAATGGCTGTAACTCCGCCCTTACTCCTCCTGTTCCAACCTTTGGACGACCAGCAACAGGAACTGTAAATCCTGTCTGTCCGTCAAGTGGTCGTTTTCGGAAAACTGGTTGTGCAAACATAGAACCAAGTAAACCTTTACCAAAAGACATTTTAGGTTTTACGAGACGTGAACCTGAAGCAGCTTCAGCTTCAGCTTTTGCTTTTTGTTTTTCTTCTTTTTTTCGAAGTTGATGTTCTGCACTAAGAAAGAATTCTCCACTTCGGAAAGATTCTTCCTTTAATGCTGTAATGAGAAGTACAGTTTTTGGACCAACTTTAAGTGTAGTACCTGCTTTGGCATTTGCAGCTTCTTCTTCTTTTATAGGATATCCAGGATCTGGGCGATTCCCATGTTGTCGTCCAGCACGATCGTACATCATTACACCAAGCAAATCCATATTAATAATAACAATACCAGTGGACTCATGTCTAGTGGCCGCATCTGTTTCCACTTGAAAATAAATACAACCATTAGGACTCACAGGATAGCGTCCAACTACCTGACTCTTTTCCTCTGTTTCTTCATTCTCTACTTCCTCTCTCTTTTCTTGAGAGGTCTCTAGCTTTCCCTCTGTCGTATTAGTAGTTGTAGTATCCCCTTCTGGATGAGCAATATTATTACTTAAGGCAGGTTTAATCACAGCGGCACCATCATTATCATCTTCATCTTCATCTCCATATCCTTTAGCACCTTCAGTACGAGCAGCAGGTTTCTCTCTTACAGGCTGATGATACTCTATATGGGCCCTCTTCGCAAGACGAGCTGCGGTAATATCGTCTTGTGTAATACCTCGGCTCTCTGGATAGACTACAGTACGTTCTCGCCGTTGTGATTGTGTTAAAGTGGAGGTTGCGGTGCCTTGTGCAGGAGTATCTGTGCACAAACTTGCCGGAACACGAAATCCCGTTGGGAATCCTCCAGAACCACCAGAGTGACGAAATAACGGCATACTCCAATTGTTTATTGTTTTTTTTTTTGCTTTGTGTATTGAAGAGCACACCTAAAAAGGAGGAAAAAAAAAAGAATAAAAAAAAATTCATTTCAATACTCCCTTCTTGGAGAGAGAGAGAGAGAGAGAGAGAGATAGCAACGTTACCTCATACGGCATGAATGAAAAAGTTTTTTTTTTTTTTAAAAAAAAAGGGAAAAAAGTTATGTAGAATATTTCATCCCATACACACATAAACTCACTTGTGATGTTATCAGAAGTGGTAAAAGAGAATATCAGTAAAGTACACTACATTAAATCATTCCCTATGAAAAAGAACTGGGTGTCATCACCGTAACACTTTTAGGTTTACACCCCCGGTAAAAGAAATAAAAAAAAAAAATTCAAAGAAATCCTGTTAACGTACGAAACAAAAAAAAAAAAAGAATAATCTGAGGACGCCAAAAAAAAAATCTTCAGAGTATTACAGAATAAGATAATAATATACACACACACAGGTTCACAGAAACAAAGAGAAAAAAAAAAAAGCAATGAGAAAGGTATACAGTAATAATGTCGTAGTGAAGGGAAATAAAAATATATATATTTCGTACATACTCCTAATATATATATATATATATATATATATATATATATATATATATACATATCAACACACCTTTATGCGATTTGTTTATGAAAATATAGTAACCAGGTAGGAAAGAAAAAATAACAATTTTTTTTTTTTTTTAATTGCACTATTAAAAATAGAAAAACATTAATACATTCTTATCACTAGATAAACAAAGAAAGAAAAAAATCTAACGGTCAATAATAATAATAATAATAATAATAATAATAATAATAA
>NW_021639885.1:44724-50223 GCF_002087225.1 Trypanosoma theileri
ACACACACACACGAGAGTTTTATTTATCATCCCATTCAGCTTTTTTACCCCATTGTGGTTGTGTAGGCATGTAATCCCATTGATCTAGTGTTGCCTTTGTACCAGGTGCAACATTGTTACTCTCAACACTATCTATTACTTGCAGAGTAACTGAAGAAATGCCTTTTGGAACTTGTTTAGCCTCTTCGCGAAGTCGATTGAGAAGTTTACCACCTTTTGATAAAATTTTGCGCTCTTGAAGTTTTTCCATAGCCTCCATCGCAGATCGCAAAAGACTCGGTGGTCTATAATTTTCAGTGGAATCGGGATTTGGAACTGTAGTAGTAGCAGTAGTAGTAGTAGTAGTGGTAGTAGGAATACCAGTAGGAATCGTTCCTGTACTCGCACCTATTTCTGTTTCTACATTCTTTTTTTGATCATTAAAAGGCTCAATATGAACCTCATGATGCTGAAACACTGCTCCTGAGAGAAGTTGCGCCATTTCAACACCATTACTATTTTCAAATTCAACTATAGCACTTTGACCAGTTTCACTCATTGCATCTGCGGTTAGTACAACGGTACGAACACTACCACAGTACATCATAAACTCTTCTACATCTCTAGCAGTTGCATCTGAAGATATACCGTTCAACTTTACGAAATTAGTTGTAGACATTAAACTTAAGTAAATATACGGTACAGAAGGTTTATTCTCTCTCTTTTTTTCTTTAATTATTATTCTTTGTATTCCCTTTTTTCTTTGTGTTTTTTTTTTTTTTTCTTTTTAAATTTACAGTACTCCCAATAAATAAATAAAAAAAAATATAAAAATATTAAAAGAAATCAGATGAGAAACAAAAGATAAATATCAGATAAATCACAGTATAGTAATTTAATTTTTCCTTTTATATATATATATATTTTTTCTGATGGACAAACAGAGATGGAACCCACTCTTGACCAAGTCAAGAGACACTAAGATGTTGAAGAGTTTTATTTTTTCTCTTTTTCCTCACCTTGAGAATGAAGAGGGGTGGGGAAGGGAAAGGGAAAGGGAAGGAAAGGAAATGTGAAGAGAAAAAACCGTCACCAGCAGGATTCGAACCTGCGCGCGAGATCGCAACTGATTTCTAGTCAGTCCCCGTAACCACTTGGGTATGGTGACACGGTGGGGAGAGCATAATAATAATGAATATAATAATAAACTCATTTATAATAGTTCCTCTTAATTTCTCTTTTTCTCACTTTCTTTCTTTCTTACTTTGCGGTAGCATCTTTTTTCTCTTCCATTTTTGCCTTCATTCGACTCTTTCGTAGTGTTTTCTCTAATTCCCGTCTTCGTCGTAAGAGATTAACCAGTGTCTTTATATGTTGTTCTAACTCCCGACGGTCATTTCCTCCTCCTGTTGTTGTTGTTGTTTTTGTTCCTGTTCCTGTTGGTGTGGTGAGAGCTTCTAGGGCGAGACGGAGAACATCATTCTTTTTCGCAAAGTCATATTGGGCAAGACGATAACTAACATCTTCAAAACGTCGTCCCATCTCTTTTTGTTCTCGTTCCCATTCACGTCGTTGTATTTGAAGTTGATGAATTTCAGCACGTGCTTGATGTAACTCTTCCTCTAATTCTTCTACTCTTTTTGTTAACCCACTACAACGTGTTTCTAAAATTTCAATTTCTTCATCTTTTAATACGGGATCTATTGCCGCGGCGGCTGCCTTTTGGGCCGCTATTTCTGGAGTTGGAAATAATTTAATAATATCAAGTGCACGAGTAACACTTTCTTCTGTAAGTCCAACTTCTGTCTCAGTTTTTAAAAAATGTCCACACATACGTTCATCAACATCAAGTTGCATGTCATCAATAGATAACCACCGCCCACCAATAGCTTCAGGGTAATCATGAATATGTGTGTTAATCCATCGTTTTATTTCATCCACACGATCCCGTACAAGCCGTTGCTCTGATAAATCATCCGCATAATATGTAACTTGAGTAACTTTAGGAGTTCCGTTAGGTGTACCACCAGTAACTGGGGGTACATGATCTCCTGCTACTTTTTCAAAGAATCTATTTAATCGTTGAACTTGTTCAGGAAAATTTCTCCACGTAGAAGAGAGAATAATTATCACCTTATTTGCCCCACCACAACCCTCAACAATTTTTTGAAAAAACTGAACACTCTGTTCAGATAAATCACCCCCACCAAAGGTAAAGCGAGGTACTGGAAGAAGTACACCATCAATGTCTAAGAAGATGACCACACGGTCACATTTTGACATCTTCTCACTACCCCACCTACAGAAAGGAAAAAAAAAAAAAAAAACTAAATTAACCCACTCCAAAAAAAAAAAGGGGAAGAAAAACAAAAAAACAGTGTATCACTATATATATATATATATATATATATATAAACTCCAGAAAATATTGTTAATGTAGATTAATATAATTCTGATATTACTTGTTTTTTTTTTTTCTCCTGTTTGATTATTTTATACTACTGAGTGGAAATAAAGTTGCCTGTTTTTAACAAATTATGTATTGTGTCCTTAGAATAATGGTAAACACATATATATATTTATATTCTAAACACAACAATATACTACCATCACCGCATTTTTTTTTTCTTTTTTCGTTCTTGTCCCACAACAGCTTGTCCTGTACCTCTGCCTAAATGCCATCACTTACAAACAGTAAGGGCAAGTAAATAATAAAAAAAAAAAAAAAGAGGTCAGAAAGAAAACCCAAAGTAAATGGTATACTTTTCTGAAAACAATAGATTCATTGTTCATCTTCTTGTTGACCTTATTATCACCTTTACAATAAAATACTAAAATTGTGACGAGTAGATTTGGTGAAAAAATAAATAAATAAATAAAAGATAAAAAAAACAGATTCCCTCTCGTTCTTTTACCCTTTTTCTTTCTTTCTTCTTTCCTACTTTCTATTTATCTATTCATCTATCTAGACATCAATCTATACCTTCTTTCCTTCAAACCTGAATTGCATCAATTATTATTTCTGATCGATAAGGTTAAGAAAATCTTCATCCCTTGGGGAAGGCTTCGGTGTACGTTTACGGGGGACAGGTCTTACAACCATATAAGCAGAAAGTCTCTCAGATTTACCCTTTTTATTTAAAGGAGTTCGGTTTCCCATAGTAGTATTAGTAGTAGCAGTATTCCCAGAATCTCTTACACCAATGGGAGATTGCCCAGATGGTTTTTCTCTGTATTTATCTTTGACGTCCTTATGGACATTTTTCAAGTTAGCAGGAGCACTCATTCTTCTGTAGTGAGAGGTAGAGTAACTGCGACCTGTTCGAGAACGTGGGGAAATTTCTTTATTTCGCAGCAACGATACTCCTTTTTCACCCCGAATACTATGAGAGGATTCTTTCCCATGTTTTCGGTTTGTATATACCTTTGGAAATGTAATGACAAAAAGTTCAATCATACCTCGAATAGCAATATCTCGCTGCATACAGAGAAGGCGGCGTCCAAGATATTCCAACATCCTAGTCGCCGGAATGGCTACCATTTGTGTATATAGGATATCAAATGCAATATCTAATAATTTTGATTTATAAATATCAAACTCTTCATCATAATAATTTGAAAGAAAAAGTTCAAGATCGGTCAAACAATCACTTAAATTGCGAGAATGAGCCTCTTCAGGAGAAACCATTGATTCTGAAATACCTTCTTGGCTACCTGAACGCATCTCTTCCATTTTGTGTTGATAAACCTCTAGAAATATCTTATTAAAATCCATTATTTCATATTCTTTTGGAATATAAATATCATCCTTTTTAAACTCTATCGCTGCTCGCCGTGCATTAGCAACAGCAAGAACACCATCCAATGGTGTAGAAAAGGGAGGACATGGTTCAAAATCACCAACTTGTAGAACTATATCCTCATCATTAATGGTAGAAATGGCACTGATATCCACAATATCTGTTTGATTACCAGATTCTTCCAATACAGGGGTTTTTAAAATATCTTCATTTCCTTCCCCATTAGGTTTAGTAAAATTATTTGGAATTCTATCCATACCTTCTTCTTCTTCCATGGTATGAGGAAGTTCCACATCCTGTGATAGATGCTTCGGTGTAATAGGCTGTGGAACTTCACAGTTTCTTTCTGGAGAACTAGTTAAACATTCAGTTTCCATTTTTCTTTCTGGATACATCCTTCTTCCATTTCTGCCCATAATTATATTGTCGTTTAAATTTTTGCTTGTACCTGGTTTATTCTTAGTTTTACTCGATAAAATCTCAATAGCAACGCGACCAGGTGTATTTGACTCTTCAAAGCAACCTTGGCGTGGATCTTCAAACTTCTTTTGCTCTTTACACTTACTGTTAGATAAAGTAGGTGCTGCAACCAATACTTCTTTTACTGGTCGACGGAATTGAGTTGATGATTGTTGTTTCTTCTTTTGTTCAGGTGTAGACGGTAAAACGTGTAAGTTTTTAAGATAAAGGTACTTTTGCAAAAATTTTCGTGGCTGTAATTTCTTTTCAGGAGTAGCGGTATGTTCTTCAGAGTAAACGGAATTATCCACACTTCCCGGTTCCCGATCCTCATTAGATGGTGGTGGTGGTGGTGGAGCTTTAGTTTTCTCTCTTGGTGTACATGAACCATTTTCTGAAGTTACCGTTATGGCTGGTGGGGAAAGAACATCTGTTGTTAATACTACACGTGGCTCTGCGCGAATAGTGGCACTGCAGAGATGTGAAGGTCCTTTTCTCGCATGTACAGTTGTGGGAGCGGCATTCGTGATATTTGTGAAGGGGACGGGTCGTTGGAGAGGAGTTTCATTCAGAGCCGTCGGCACCCGTTTGGTTGGCGTCTGCATCTCGAGTTAGTTAGATGAGCGCAAAAGAAAAAAAAAAAAAAAGAAAAGAAAAAAAGAAACCACTATTCTAACTCCAACAAATGACTGATAAAAAATAAAAGGAAGAAAGAAAGAAATGAAGAAACAAAAGAGAAATTAATAACAATAATAATAATAATAATATAACATAGTGATAAATACAGAGAGCAATAATACTCCAGAGAATATAGGGATAGTGGAGATTGTCATGAATAGATATGATTTGTGTATACGAATACTTTCTTTTTTTCATTCATTCATTCCTTCTTTTCGTTGTTTGTTTTCTTCTTGATACAGAATGCAAAAGAATAAAAAAAACAAGAAAAAAAAAAGAACAAAATAAATACAACAGCAACAACATCAACAATAACAATAAATAACGGCAACATCTTTACACATCTACTGGTAACAAGGTGTTGCATGTCCATAGGCAAGTTATACCAAGGTCAATTCATATATGTATATATATATATATATATATATAATCTTCCACAATGAGTAGAGAGCAAATAGAGGATAAACTCCCTCGTCGCTATTGTGAAGTGACAGTTCTTTTTTTTTTTTTTTTTTCCATTTTTCTCCTTTTTTTTTTTTTTTTTTTGCCATTTTTTTTTTTTTTTCATTCTTGAAAATAATGT
>NW_021639885.1:50296-73102 GCF_002087225.1 Trypanosoma theileri
TATATGTATATATATATATATATATATATAATCTTTGAGTTTCAGAGAGAAAAAAAAGAAATAAAAACTCCCTCGTTCTTCCATTTACGTCCGTTTTCTTCTTTTTTTTTTTTTTTCTTTTCATCACCTTCATCTCTTTTTCTTCTCGCCATTTTTTTTTTTTTTTCATTCTTGAAAATAATGTGTATGTGTATTACGAAGTACTCATTTCATATTCTGCAGCTGTTTCATCATACCCTGCAGACCACCTAATCCACCCAATTGGCGAAGCATATTTGGATTTAGTGCCTTTGCCAACTGTGTCATTTGTTGTTGGCCCATTCTACCAGAGAGCATACTACCCGGATCTTGAGTCATGGCTTTAAAGTTTACTTTCCCCATTCGCTTTACCACTTCTTCGAATTTGGAGTAACTATTAATTAAATTGTGGACTTCCAGTATGGAGTGACCACTCCCACGGGCTATACGGTGAACACGGGAGGGAGTCATTATTTTCTTTACCCGCCCATCATCCAATTCCGCTGCGGTCATACTATCCATAATGTGAATAAAGGCTTTCAGCGTCACATCCCCCATTTCACCAGCAGCTCCACCAAGAGCAGACATTCCAGGAATCATATCCATAATTTTACTGACAGATCCCATTTTAAGAACATTTTGTAAATGTTCATACATATCTCGCATTGTAAATTGTCCATCTTGAAATCGTTTATATAATTCACTATCTGCATTTATATTCGCATCCTTCATTGTATCCATTAAAGCCCGCATATCACCCATTCCAAGCATACGACTAACAAAACTCTCTGGTTGAAATAATTCAAAATCATCAAAGTGTTCTCCAGTTCCAATAAATACAATAGGACTTTTGGTCATGGCAACAGCTGCAAGAGCCCCACCACCTTTGGCTTGTCCATCAAGTTTGGTAACAATAACAGAACCAACTGGTACTTTCTCTTTAAATTGACGTGCTTGTTCTTGAATACCTTGTCCATCTGTTGCACTCATTACAAACACCACATCATTTGGTTTAATGGTTTCTTGAACTTGTTTCATTTCATCAAAAAGAGCAGATTCCTGTTTATGACGACCACTAGTGTCTACAATAATAAGATCATACTTTTCCTTTACAAGTTCTGTTACCCCTTCTTTTGCAATAATAACAGGATCTGCTTCTGTAAGAGAACCATAGAAACGAATTTTCGCTTTTGTGGCATTTTGCCGTAATTGATCATAAGCCCCCGCACGAAAAGTATCCGCACACACTAATGCCGTTTTAAATCCTTTACGTTGAAAGTACGCCGCATACTTTGTACAAGAGGTTGTCTTTCCTGATCCTTGAAGTCCAACAAACATAACAATATTTGTTTTTCCTTTAACCGGCACAAATGGTTTCACACCGGGATCGAGAATCTTTTTAATTCCATTAAAGACGGCATTTTGTAACATTTTACGTTTATTTAATCCAACCGCTTCGGATGTGATGGCCACTTCTGCACGAATGGTTTGCTGGAGTTCTTTCACCATCTTTACATTCACATCTGCCTGAAGTAAAGCCCGGGCCACGTCGTTTAATAATTCCTTCACATCTTCCTCTCCAAGAAGAGACTTGGACGACATCTTTGAGATCGCCGCCCCGATCTTCTGACCGAGTTCTGCCAACACCATCTTTTAAATTAGAGAATATGTTTTTCCGGTTTTTTCTTTTTTATTCTTTCTCTTCTTTGTTGTTGTTGTTGTGGTTGTTTTCTTCCTTTTATTTGTGTTTTCTTCTCTTAATAGTATCTTCCCCTATGGTAATATGCACTTCACTGTGTCTCTTACTAATACCTCTTTCCTTTTTTCTCTGTATTTTTTTTCTTTTTTTTTTTTCCTTTTCTTCTCTTGTGATCGTTTCTTGTGATATAAATTATGAGTCGGCTATTTTTTTTTTCTTTTTTTTTTTTTACACGACGTGCTGTGGTACACATTCATAAGAGAAATAGATATACAAATATGAGAAACAAAACAGAAAAAGAAAAAAGAAAAAAATAAAAGAAAAAGTCAAAAAAAAATATGTATTACCGAAGAATAACAGTAATGCCCTCTTATTCTGGTAAACATAACCAGTTGAGGTTATTTGCTTGCGAATATCATTTTCTTTTAAACAGTATTCGTCTCTTTGTTGACAACGTATCTCACATATATGCATATATATATATATATATATATATATATATATATATATATATGAGTGTGTCTGTCTGTGTGTGTGTGTGTAAGTCTACAGAAAAAGGCTTATTTCCATAAAGGACTCAGTGAAATTTGTTTTCCTTCTCAATGGTGTTTTGTTAATAGTTTGACGTTACGATGTAAATGAAGAGAATAAGGAACAAAAGCGAATGATAACACACCCGCTTCCTGTTATCATTTCTGCAAGGCAAACACACCGAAGTTGTAAAGATGGAAAAGAAGAAGAAAAAAAGAAAAATAGAAAAGCGAATTGAAAACGGAGATAAAGCACCCCCACTTTCTTTCCCTCTTTCTTTGTTTCTTTCTCTCTCACTTACTTATGCTTTTGTGTTTTCTTCTCCTGTTCATACTTTGTGAAGTTGATATTTGTAATGATCCCCACCTGATTCAACTTCTCTAGACAATTTCGCATACACTTATACTCTGGCCCGTAAAAGTTATTAAACCAATACTGAGAAACACAACGTTCTTGACAAGTCATACTGTTCGCATAATTCATTCGGTCTTCCTGCATTTGTTTTAATACTTCGAACTCTTCATTCCACGCAGGTGTGATGTGGGTCATTGTTTGTGTAAATAAATGTAGGAATGAAAGGTTTTTTTTTTTTTTTTTTTAAAAAAACTAATGCGCTTTATTACCTCCCACCTTCCTTGATGGTTATTATTTAATATTATTATTCCTATTATTATGGTTATTCTCTCTAAAGAAACAGAGAAAGATAATAATAATAATAATAATAATAATAATGGTAAAAAAAAAAAAGAAAAAGAAACATTGAATATCGCATTTGTTTAAGAAATACCAAAAATAAAGAATAAATCTCCAAAGCATACAGAGGACGAAAAAAGAAAAAAAAAGTACACATTAAAATCAGACAAAGAGCGATAAAACCAACTTAACTAATTACTCGTGAATATAAATATATATATTTATTTATGGTCTCTACAACCACTATAGTCATCACATATTACACCCCCATACACACACAAAAAAAAAAAAAACTTGGGAGAAAAAGAGTCATGACTGTGCACCTCTTCTTTTTTCAAAGCGTGTGAGAAAATCTCTGATAAACGACAATACTCCGTACCTATGCTTACTGTTATGATGGCTCTTCCTTGTTATTGATATTCCAATCGCCTCTTGTTCTTGTTGTTCTTCCTCTTCTTCTTCCTCATCATCAAAGTAAAGCTGACGTTCTGTCACCAGTGGAAGAGTTCCAACTACTGGACGCAACCATTCATTTACAAAGAAACCATCCGCTTCCTTGTAAACTCCACCACTCGCCGATGTATACACACGTGCATCTCCAACCCCACAACTGGGGGATCGTGCCTTTAAGAGACAAGCATCAATGCCCGTTAATTGACGCACAAGTAATTCATCCGCCAACAATGGATGACGAGAGATAAGACGTTCACGCAGTTCACGACCCTCTTTTACTTCTCCCTTTACATTTCCATATATATAGACTTTTTGTTCTTGTTGTTGTTGTTGTTGTGATTTCCCTTCTCTTTCTTTTCTCTCTGTTTGTTGGGATTGCAGGAGACGTATGGGTGGGCGTGGGGAAGTCATGTGGAGAAGATCCATCTCTGGGCAGACGGGAATACACGTGAGGAGGGCGTAGTCGCTGGCGAGACAGTGAAGGAGAAAACCGGCGGGGGTGCGGGGCCGCGGGGAAGAGTGATGCCGGCGGTAAGAGACACAATGGCCAAGAAGACAGGCACTCACCAGTAATACAGGCCTTTTACAGTCTTCTTCTTCTTTTTTTTTCCCCCCTTTTTCTACGATTGGGCTCGATAAAGATTGTGATGATGATAAAGATGATAAAGATGATAATGATAAGGACTGTGATGATGAAAGGCCTTGTCGATAGTGGTGAAGAAGTTGGCGTACATTCACGCCTCCTAATGTGAGGGGTCGTCGGCCGGCCATCTTCTAATCTCAATAAAGCCAACAGCTGCCGTGAGAGACGGTGGGAAGTTAATATCAATATAATAAAAATAAAAATAACGGAAAAGGAGATATGCAAAGAAAAAAAAGAGAAACAGTGATATAAACAGCACGTTCAATAAACTGAATAAATAATAAATAATAATAATAATAATATTAATAAATAATATTAAATAATAATAATAATAGCAAGATCAAAGATATGAGCACAAACACAAACACACACAGACGCAGAGAGAGAAAAAAGAAGAAAAAAAAAAAACAATAACCGTGAATATCAACATAACACAACATAGACATTGCTACCTGTCATTTTTTAAAATAAAGCCCATGATTCGGAGATCTACTCCAAAGTAACTCTATGCTTGATAAATAATAAAATGATGGAAATTACCCGCAGAAGTTCCCCTCTTTTCTTTTCATTCTTCCTGCCTTAAATTATTCACACAAAACTTTCATCATCGTCATTATTTCTTATCAGGCAATACGCTACAATAAACAAAACAAAAAAAAGATATGACACCATCGTCCCAGGCCCAGAAAATGAAAGAAAAAAAAAAACAGTACATATATATATATATATTTAAATAAACAAACAGTAAAAAAAAAAGCAGAAACTCTCTCTCTCTCTCTCTCTCTCTTTCCCCATACTTTCTTACATTTCATTCATTCATTCATACATACATACATTCATACATACATATATATATATATATATGCATATTCACAACATTTACACTATTTTCCCTCCTTTTCCTTTTCCCTTTCCCTGGGTGTTGGGATGGTCTCCTGCACTGTAATGGATCCCCAATTATCAAAAAACACCTTCGCCACAATCACCGTAATGGGACCAAATAAGATCCCACGCAGGCCGTAATTCACATATCCAAGAAACAAGGCGGTGCCAATAACAAATGTTGGCAATTCCTCTCGCACAACCCCAGCCGCATCCCGCACAGAACTTCCACGCAATCCACGCGATACGGACAAGAGCCATTCATCCATGTGCGAGAGTAAAGTGGCCGCCGCACAGTGCCAGACCCGGAGATCCACCACCACCCCCAACACACCCGCATCACTCACAGCAGTGAAGAGGGAATACACCAACGCAAAGGAAACAGGTGAAAACCACGATGGCAACAGTGGAAATACCGCCGTAAAGGCGGAAAGTAATCCACTGAAAAAAGGTGTAGGGAAGGACCAATACTGAAAGAGACAGAATGTAATACAAAAGTGAAACCATGAGAGATGCCAAAAAGATTGTAAAAGCGTTAAAAGAGAAACTGTAATATCACGCTCGATATTACGAGCATGTTGCTCGCCAAGTTCTGGATGAAGTGCTTTAAACATTTTAGCCACTACATAATAGAGAATAGTGTGCTCCAGTTGTAAAAAGTACTGTAGGACAAATATAAAAAAAACAAAGGCATAAATAGAATCAAAAAATCCAACGACATTTGAGCTCAATAAAAATAAAACATGAGTAGTATAGACGAAAAAAGGACGCCAACGTTCCAAAAGACTCTTCGCTACACCTACCCAGTCAACATTGCGTAATGAAGTACCACTACTACTAATATTACTATTAAAGAATGAAGTATATAATTCTCTACCTTTATTTAACATTTCACTCATAGTAATATTGGGTGGAAATGTTGAAAGTATAGGAGAGATAATATGACGCACATTAATTGCCAATTCTGTTACATTTGTATAGTTCATACATTCTGCAATTTCCGCTAACACTCGATGTTGTACTTCCGATAAGATCATTTCCTGAACATCTGATAAATATGAAGATGATGTCGTTGTATTCGCAGAAATATTAACCATACCTTTAATAGAGATATTCTTAAAAGAAGTAGTAGAGGTCCCATTTATTGTATTAGTAGTAGTAGTAGTAGCATTTTTATTATTATTATCATTATTATTAATAGCAGTGGTAGTGGAAGTAGTGTTTTCTTTCAAGAATTCTTTACTTGTCCACTGTTGCCGAGCATTCACAACGGCCGATGTCGTTCGTTTAACCGCACCACTGATAGAAATAACATCCAATGCCAAATTGTATGAGAGACCAATCACAAAGAAAGTTACTATTGAAATACGCCAAAGACGCCACATTAATTCAATGAAATAATTCTCAGAGACAAATAAAACAGTTACCGCAAATATTACAAATAACACCAAATGCATTAAAAGAAAAAAAGAAAAACCAACTAAACAATGGGCAAGTAAAGATAACACGCATCCGGCAATTAATCGAAGTAATATACGTCCTCTTCGTGTTGATACCAAAAAAAACCGTTCTCCCTTTCGACTTATTTTTTCCATTCCTTTACGGCCCTTTACTAACCACCATGATCCCACGGAGAGTTTGTTAAGACCAAAAAATATTACCACTTGAAATAAGGCATAGGAGAAAAAAAGTTTTAACGACAATAAAGATCCAACAATACCAAATAATGAAGAACGTTGAGCCCAGGCTTGTTGCATTAATCGCATTTGTCGTCTACATTCTTCTCTTGCAGTGTAGGAATCAAAACAATGATTACGGGTCTTTGGATGAAGTATCACGGAGAGCAACAAACCAAAACTAATACTATCAGCATATGGTCGGCAAAGTATATAAATAGCGTAAAAGAGGGCAATAATCATTACTAACAATAATCCACTTGTTGAACCTGAAATAACTTGAGACCAATTACGTTCATACGTGATAGAATCCAAAACGTTATTTACACCATCTGTGAGATTATTTTTATTTACTCGTGATCTCGACGCCCCACGTGATGTTGGTGTTGGGGTTCTTCTTCTTATTGTTGTTGTTGCTGCTGTTGGTGTTGTGATGGATGCGGCTCTCTTTGTTCGTGTGGATGTTGTTCTCTTTGTAGTGGCTGGTGAGGTGTAATGCCTGGGAAGAGAGTACGTGGCTGCAGTTGCTGCGTTGGAGTATCTTAAATTGTAGTATTCCAATTTACGCGGCGACGGCGAGAGCGTTCGTTTATCATTCCTCATTGATATGATGAACAGAAGAGAGAGAGATATAGTTAAGTAGAGATAAACAGAGATGATTTCTTTTTCTTTTTCTTTTCTTTCCTTTCTTGTTGTACAAAGAACAAGAGAACCACACCTTGTTTATATACACAGAGTAGAAACACACACACACACACATACACACACATATGGAATACATCCATAGATGTAAATCATACAGAAAACAGAAAAAGAAAAAGAAAAAAGAAGATAATAATACAATAAAAAAAAATATATATATTAGAGAGAAATAAAAAAATAAATATATATATATATAAATGAAAGTCATTACACTACTCCAATACAAATACAGAGCTAAATTAGATGATAAGAACCAAAAATGGAAAACAAAAAAAAAAAGAGCAAGAACAACGTTCATTATGATGAACATGATCATTATAAAGAAAAGCAGAAAAAAAAAAAACCAAAAGAAGAAAACACCAAACTGCAAACAGATAAAACAACAACAAACCATCAATAATTGTTTTATCTCTCCATTCTCCTTCTCAACACTATTCAACACTCACTCAACCAACTGTTAATCCACCTTCTCTTCCTTTCCTCCCTCCTCATCCTCCTGTGTTTCGTAGTAAGCATCCAATACTGGCTTACCTACATTGTATACAAAGGTGAGACCACAGAGGCCTACACCCATAAGAGTGAGAATTCCACCACAGATGGAGCCACCAAATGGTTTTGTAGAACTCTCATCACACTGAAGCACTAATCTTGTTAATTCATCATCTACAATATTTCCTCTTTTTCGTATTTCTGTACGTACACTAAGTGTACAATGTCGTTGAGGGTGTACAAGTAGTGATAGGAATAATGGCGATGAAGATAAAGATGATGATGATGATTGCGTCGCAGTAGGCACTATAAACCGACGAAAGAGACGCATATTCTTCGCTTCAACTCTAATGTGCTACAGTTTATAAAATCTACAAGATGATACCTTCTTTAGGAAAGTAAATAAAAATAAAATAAAAAGAGAAACAAATAATAATAATAATAATAATAATAATAATAATAATAATAAACGTCGTATAATGATATAAATGGGGGAAGGAAAAAAATAATAATAAAACAAATGTAGATAAAGAAACATAGTACCACGTCTCATAATCCCTGTACTAATAATAACACTAAGAAACTCTCTCTCTCTCTCTTCCATGGACATTTAGTCGATGTTATTACTGTGCCAGAAGAAGTGATGATCATCTTTTATTCCCATAGATTCACGCAAACAACGTAACTGCTGCATCTGATGATCACTAATCATTCCTTTCGCAAAGAATTTCCTTGCGATATTCAAATTCTGCTTCAGGTGTTCCTCAGATCGACACTTTACGAGCACACAGAAACCCTGACACAATCCCCACATAATCAACACATCCGGAACTGTAAATCCGGGAAAAACATCCTTCACAATAGCACACAAAGTGGGATGCTCAAGCAGCATTGCATTTCCCTTCGCCAGTGGAGAGTACTGCTGAAGAAGGATCCCATGATCACGGCAGTAATCACAAACATCCTTCTGCACACATAATGGATGAAGTTCAATCTGATTTACTACCGGCCTACAGGGATTGGATGGATCAAAGAGTGTCTTCTCACTGCCGTCGGCGGCCAAACTCGCAAAGTGCCGCGGGGCGAAGTTCGACACCCCCGCATGCCGCACAATTCCTTCACGCCGCAACTGCTCGAGTGCCTCCCAACAGTGACGGCGGGCGGTGCGGTGTGCCTTCACATCATTTACCGCCGCTCCGCCGCAGCCCGGCCAGTGCAGAAGCACCACGTCGGCGTAGTCAATTTCTAACAGCTGCACACTGCGGCGAACACCGGCGGCGACGTCTGCGGCTGTCGGGCCCATCGCCTTCGGGGCGATCTTCACAACAACCACCAACGCACTGCGCGGCACTCCGGAGGCTTTAATGCCCTTCGCCACGAGTGTCTCATTATGATACGCCGCCGCAGTGTCGATGAGCCGCACACCCGCCCGCAATGCCGTTTCTACTGCCGCCGTGCAGTCGTCGCCGCGGAGTTCATGCGTTCCGATGCCGAAGGGCGGTATTCGCATCCCATCAGCGGCTACCAGCCACGGGAGTTGATCTTCACTCGGCGTTATCATGTATATCACTATAAATAGTATAAATATAAATATATATATATATATGGGAGAGAGAAGAGAGAGAGAGAGAAAGGGGCAGTGTAAAGGAGTGAGTTAAGCTTTAATAGCTTTGCAAATGGGTTCTATATGGGGCAAAAAAAAAAAAAAATGAAGAGAATAGATCACTCTTTCATCTCGTCATCATTCTACTTTTTTCACTTGTGGTGTAAAGCAGTGAAAAAGAAAAAGCAACAAAAATAAAAATTATAAAAAAAACAAAAAACAACCAAACGACCATCAACTGTTTTTTACAGTCAACTCAAAACGAAAACAAAAAAAAAAAAAGAAAAAAAAAACACTGTCGCAAGAGGAAGTTTATTTTCTCATATAATGCGTTATTAACAGTTAAAGCGGCGTGCGCTAACGAGAAAATCATACGACCACTCACGCAGTGTAGAAGGTGCAAGCATCAGCTGAAAGCAATCATTATCCACACGAGTACCATCCCATCCTCCAAATATAATAATTTTACCACGAGATGATTGGACAGCAGCATGTGAACGACGACCAGCTGGAATACAATTATTCCCTAAATCCTCCTCCCCCTGCAGTAATTGATGTTGTTGTTGTTGATGATTACAGCAAAGGGCTGTGTGAATGTGATTAATCATAGAACGACGTCTTTGTAGGGTATCTTCATCTTCCGAGGATATACGTGAAGAAGTATTACAAGATAAGAAAAGACTTGTAGTTAATCTTTGAGAATAGGCATAATGAAAAGGTTGCCATTGTAATGAAGGAAATTTGAAAATATAACAATCATCAAGAGTACGACCACAGGGAAATTTATCCGTTCCACCAAATATAATCATACACTGTGATAAAATACACGCGGTGTGCCCAAATCGTGCAGGTGGAGTAAAATTTCCCCAAACATTTACGGCTCTCCACACAAATGAAGAGAGATTTAATTCCCAAAGTACATTATCTCCTCCGCGTGAAAAGAGAACTCCACCAAATACATATAAACATCTTTCCACACTTGTCTCTATATTTCCTTCTGTTGGTGGTGGATAGACAACGGCAGAATGACAGTAACGTGGAGCCGGCATTTCACTAAGAGGATCATGTGGGTTTATTCCACTTGTCTCTTTGCGTTTCCACTCAAATGTTGTTTCATCTAATAACCAAACATCATTTACAGAAGTAATGGCATGTCCACCAAACAAAATGGCCTTTCCATCAGGTATAGGGGTTAGTGTGTGAGACCGACGTGCACTGGGCCATGAAGAAGAAGAAGAAGAAAATAAAAACGAATTTCTAGTTGTACTAGTTGTATTAGTTGTAGTAGTTGTATACGAATTTGTAATATAATTAGCGACACTCCTATTACTAGAAGAACCACTGTTATGGTCATTATGAAGAAATGAAATGGAGTTACCCATGGACCTCATTTGATGAGGCATTACTGCAAGTTGAGAGAAACTAATACGGCGGAATACAGCATGTTGATGATTTAATAAGGGAAATACAGAAACAACATACATCTCATTATACAATTCTGTATTATTGGAACCACCAAAAATAATAACACTTTCACCATTTAAACAACGGTGAGCGGAATGACCAAATCTCCCAGACGGCACATCTCCAGAAACTTGCATCTGTGTAGATACAACTTCAGCATCACGTAATTGTAGTATCCAAGCATCATTTAAATACTCTCTGTTCTTTGATACACCTCCAAAGAGAAAAAGTACATCCGACTGTATCTCCGTTAGAGAATGACCGTAACGGGCAGCAGGGCAGAGATGAGAACTCTCCTCTAATGCTGCTGTAGTCTCTTGTCCTTCTTCTTCTTCATTACCATCAATTGCAAAGGAAAATATATTGTCATCTCTATTACTATTCTCTTCGCTGCAGCAAAAGTTATGCGAAGAACACTTTAGTCGACGGCATCGCAATCGGTAGGAAGCGATCGGTACACCCTTTGCTACTTCGCCAACTGTAGTCTCTACTGGTGACTCCAGTAATCCCTCTATCTGATCCGTACCCATTACTGATATAAAGATAAATAGATAGATAGTAATTGAGATGTAAAGAGAGGAAAAAAAAAAAATACTTTCAAAAAGAAGGAATTTAATACGAAAAGAGTAATAGATAGAATAATAATAATAATAAATAAAAGTTTTTTTTCCCAATGACACACTAGAATAGAATGTAAATGTGAAGTGTTCTACACACCTTATATAGATATTTTTTTTATTTGTCTGTGTATCTGTTTTTCCTTCCTAAACCTTTTTTTATTTTGTCACACATAGAGAAAACACACAAAGAGAAGAGAAGAAGAAGAAGAAGAAGAAGAAGAAGAAGAAGAAGAGAAAAACAAAAATAAATTTCATACCCTATATATATATATATAACAAGAGAAACGATGATAATTGATCTATAGACAAGAAAATATATATATATAATTCAAAGACAACCAGTAAACGAGACCAAAAAATCGTTCTATCATCTTTTTCTCTTTTCGTATTGGTCAAGTTCTCTCTCGGCACACAGGTGTGGGCCTCAAGCTTAAAGAAAAAAAAAAGAAAAATCTCCTGTTATTTTTTTTTTTTTTAAATCAACTTTTCACAGAAGAAATTCCATTTACTTCAAGCGATGCACCGATCCACCACAGGCGAAGAGAGAAAAAATACACCGGGAAGTCCAAACATAAAAAAAAAAAAAAAAGAAATTTAACGAGCAAACTAGTAAATGCAGATCACATTCACTGTAGAAAACTTTCAGGTATAATTACTCAAACAAACAAACAAAAAAAACACATATATATATATATATATATATATATATGGGCCGGGAAGAAAACCCTGGCAAAAAAGAGGTCGCACAAACTCCACTCTTTCTATTTGTGGCCCGCTCCATCATTTTCATCGAAACAACGGGGACCAGGAAAGAGGGAAAAACAGATGGTTTTGTATATGTGCCAAAAATCATAAAAAGGGTCGCATAGAAGGGGAAAAAGATCAGAAAAGAAAAAAGGAAATAAAGAAAAGGGTGGGGTAGTTTTTCTTCTTTTTACTTTTGCCTTTTTCTTTCCTCCAGCAGGAAAGAAGAAGAAAAAAAAAAGTAATTGCATGAAATACACAAAAAAAAAATTAAACAGTAAAAAAAAAAAAGAAAAAAAAAACATGATATAGAAATATTTTTCCGAAGAAGAATTTCCGAATTTTCAAAATAAAACTTTTACTTATAGTAATTTTCTCTTCCCATACAAGAAAACAATACAAGAGAATCTAAAAAAAAAGGGAGATGAGAATCCAATTGTAATCTCTCATATAGAATCTTTTTTGAACTCACCTTCCTGTGTTGAGGGGAGTAAATTATTTTCTGGCTCAATCGCATTATCGACAACATCACCACTATTGTACTTTGACTCAAATACTTCTTCAATCTCCTCTAGTGAGAGTCCTTTGGTTTCCACCACAAAGAATTGAATAAAGAGGGCAGAAAGGGCAATACAACCACAAATAACACTAAAGGTGCCACCCACTCCAATAGATCCCATTAAAGAAGGAAATGCCTGAGAGACAACCGCATTAGAAGCCCAATTACTCATTGTTGCAATAGAAGCAGCGGATGTACGTAAATGATTTGGAAAGATTTCACCCATCACAACCCACGGCATCGTACCAAGACCAGGGGCAAATACAGCGAGATAGAGTCCCAATAAGGAAAGAAAAACCCATCCACCTGTAGAATATGGCACTTGATTACCCAAACAGAATCCAATAGCGGTCATTACAATGGTAATACAGAAACATGCATAGGCACTTATCTGTAAGAGTAATCGTCTTCCCCATCGATCTACTGTAAATGCTGTAAAGATTGTAAAGATGGTGTTTATTCCAGCAAGGGGAATAGATAAGATCACAGGTGTTTTAGGATCTTTAAATCCCGCATCATATAATATCACAGAGCTGTAGTACATAATAGTATTAATACCAGAGAACTGCTGTACAACGTGGAGCATACAACCAACAAACATGCGTCTCCGCATAGACTTTGTAAAGAGATCGCGATAGTTTAACGTCACTGGCTCCATCTCAACAGAGTCCTGTACATCACAGATATCAATATCAAACTTTGCTGCCACCTCACGTGCCAGTTCAACTTTACCACGTGAGAGTAACCAACGTGGGCTTTCTGGAAGAAAAAAGATAAGACCAACCAATTGAATCAATGCTGGCAACGCACCAAGTCCAAGAGCCACACGCCAACCAATGTTAATAGGTGTAAACTGCACCAACAGAGCCGTCACGCCAGAAGCCACCAGTTGTGCGCCTGTCAGAGAAATACTATTAAATACAACAGTGGCTCCACGTGCATCGGGTGGGGTAACTTCTGCCAAATAAACCGGAACTGTGGCGGAGCTGATTCCAATCCCAAGACCCACGACGGCTCGCCCGACCAGCACCATCTCCACACCATTAGCCGCAGCCATTAACACAGATCCAACAACAAAGAGAATATCCGCAATGGTGAGACACGGGCGTCGTCCCCAGCGGGAAGAGATGAGTCCGGGAATACACGCTCCGACAAAGGCACCAGCAATCGCAATGCTCACAATGAGGCCGACAATCCAGGAGTGCTCGGATAATCCAAAGTGGTCCTTCATCTGGAAAATAGCACCATTGATGACACTGGTATCATACCCAAAGAGAAACCCGCCAAGGGCGGCGAACATCTTTACACTATTCTTCATATTGATGGGTATATATATATATATATATATATATATATATATCTGCTCTGCTGATCTTTTGTACTGTTTTTATTCTCTTTTACTTTATTTTTATTTGCAAATTTTAAGAGCCTTAAGTAAAAGTGAGTAGAATTTTTCTTTCTTCTCCTATTTTTTTTTCTTTTTCTTACTAAGAGAAGAGTGGTCAGAGGAATTTAAAAAAAGAAAAGAAAAATCATTTAATCCATTCAATTGGTACAATGGAAAGAAGGTGTTAAATGCGAAAAAAAAAAAAAAAAAAACAATCACAGCATATATACACACAGACCAACATTACACAGAGCTTACATACATAGATACAGAGTGAACAAAAGGAAGAAAGTAAAATATCATCATTTTGAATAAGTAGGACAGATAACGATACCATAATAAAAAAAAAAAAAAAACAGACACACACATAGTGTAAAAAACCACATTTATATACGTCTATGCCCATATGTAGAATGGACCTGCAGAAGAAAAAAAAGAAAAAAACATCGTCTTAAGAAAGACGCCTTATCTTGTCCCATTCTTTTTTTCTCTTGTTTGTTGTTACGTTAAAAGAAAAAAAAGAAGTTTCCTTTATTAAGTTACCCTTTTATTCTTCATTCGTTAAATATCCTCTTTAGAGGTATAATAATAATAATAATGTGGGAAGTGTGTTACTCTTCCAGTAACTCTTTTTTTTTTTTTTTATCATCATCTACTCTTAAAAAACACACACATATACGCACACATCCTCACATAAAGGGAAAAGAAACAAACAAAAAATAATAATAAATTTACTCTACCAAGTTCCATAGATGATCCACATGTATTCACTATCGAGGGAGACTGCATACAACACTCACTTTTTTTTTTTTCTTTTTCATTTTCAGAGCCCAAGCTAGAAATCAAATGGACATCAGCATCAACAATATGAACAAAAAAAAAAAAAAAAACATAGCGCCAGGTTCAGAGTTGCACTTCGTATAAATGCAAACCTCCCGCACTACATAATGATCTAGAAGTGAATAAATCAAGTGAAGAAGTGAATCTAAGAAAACAGAGAAAAATAATTTTGTAGAATGTACAGATCACATCGTGCAAATCCTTTTTTTTTTTTACTATATTATTATCAAGTGTCAAACACTCCTTGTACATCCCCAATAACCTAAATGAAGAGAAAAAATTCTGATTTATGAAGGATGGTACCCCCATCTCTCTTTGGTGTAATGTCAACTCTACCTTATTGTCTATAGAGACTCTCTCTACCACCATCCAAATAACAAAAAAAAAAAAAAATCACATTTTCCCTTCTTCTTTTTTTTCTACCTTTAGATTTCTCTTTCAAATTGGTTATATCATCCACAAACACAGAAACGCAGATATAAATATATATATATATATCCTTATTGGTATATTCCGCAGTATCCATCCTCTCCCGCATCTGTGGTCGGATAAGAGGTGATAGGATTCTTCTGTGTGTCTCCAGTACTTATGGGATGCGCACCGCAAACATCCAACAACGGTGGAGATGATTCCGATACTGCCATTAACATTTGTGGAGATGATGTCATTGTTTTTTTCCACTGCTGAAATGAAACATCGTGATCATCATGAATGGAGTTTCCATCTATTTTATCAAGACTCTCATTCAATCGGCAGCGAAGGGATTGCATTGGGGATTCAAAAAGCATTTTTCGAACACTTGGGGAATCTGCATCGTAACGACAAGAGTGAAATTCATCTTCAAACAATACATGCGGTTCCGTTGGACCTCCACAAACCCCAACATTATTCACATTCGTTGTGGTATTAGCATTTGTTGTTAAACCTCTACTATTACCAAATACATTTCTTTCAAATAATATATTGGTTCGTGTATTCCCAAGAGTTACATGAGAAGAAGGAGTTAATCGTGGGGCTCTACTCTGCGAGGCGAGAGTACCATTTCCATTTCCATTTCCGCAGGGTTTAATAGAAGTTGCTGGACTAAAACATAATGCAATCGGTGAAAGTGCAGGTCCAATTAATCGTGAGTTCTCATCTCGTCCCTGCGTGGCTACACCAGCAGCACAGGAAGAAATAGAAAGACGTCTTGTAGCGGTACAGTTTCCCCATCCACTATTTAAATAAGAACGACGACGAGAGGTATCCATACTTTCATGATGATAATGCATATGTGCGGATTGTAAGGAAGGGCTGGGAGTGGCACTAATAGAAGAAGACCAATTACTGTAATGTTGACAAGACATAGAAACACTTATATCAGATGGATTTAATCCAAAATTACATCTTGGCTTATTACCATTACCATTACCAGCTCCTTTACTCATACCAACATTACTACTATTCATATTATTTCTTCCTCTTCCTCCAGCAACAGCCGATACTCTTGATCGTTTAGTTGGAGTAGTTGCAATAGGTCGGAATGTAAGATTTTTAGGATCTACAGATGATCTACATCGTGATCGAAGGGGAAATGTCACTTCTGCGTTTTCACAATCCACACCATATTGTTCTCTTATAGGATCAAAGAAAACATGTTTTAACGCCTCTGATGCGGTGAGACGTTTACGAGGATCCAGCGTGAGAAGACTTTTTAAAAAGTCAAGATAAGCCGGAGATGGAGAAGAAAGACTATCAAATAATGTCGTTTCATGTGTATTCTCTGGATAATGTTGAAAGTCTGTTCCCAACTTTGCACAAATCTGATGAAGAACTTGTAAATCTGTAGATCCACAAAAGGCAACAGATCCAGTAGCGAGTTCAAACATTGTACAACCCAATGCCCACATATCACAAGCCAAATAATCTTCTGCACGACCCATCAATTGCTCAGGAGATTTATAATATAATGTTCCTCTTCCACTTCCTACATTTTCACTTTCATGTATAAAATGGGCTGCACTGAAATCTCCAAGTGTAGCTTTTACACGTTCTTCTTCTTTTTTAAAAAGAGGAAAACTCTGTGTCTGTAACATATCATCATTTGTACAATTATTATTCTTTTCTCTACTACTAGTACTACTATTATTATTATTATTATTATTATTATTATTATTATTATTAGTCCCTTCTTCCGTATCATATAATGAAGAGGTAATATCCCTAATGGATGTATCTACTACAATTCTTGCAGGTTCCGCTCGTTTTAGTAAAATATTACTTGGTTTGATATCTCGATGTGCTATTCCACGTTTATGAAGATGCGAAATGGCCGCAATGATTCCATGCAGAAGTGGACGTGTAATATCTTCCATCATGAAAGCCGTATTAGCAGCACGAAGTTCTCTACCAAGATCACTATCCATCAATTCCATTGCGAAGAATGTGACTCTGTTTGAGTTTGTATAACTTCCCAGAAACTTTACAATATGATGATGTGGACCAAGATACTGAAGAATAGTACTTTCAGAGGGAAGACGTACAACCCTGGGCGGATGGGGTTTCTCCCACATTGGTAGTTTTCGTACATACTCCGTGGGTAATTCTTCTTCACGTAGAGAACTAATCTCATGCACTTCATCATCCTCGTATGGATGTGGATATTCTTCTTCTTCTTCTCCTGCATTCTCCTGTAAACCATCCTCATTATTATTAGTATTATTATTATTATCACTATTATCATTATCATTCACATCATCATTAATTTCCATTTCCTCATTATTATGAAATATTTCAGAACAATGTTTCCCATCATCTGGAAAAGCAGCCGAGGAACACGAAGAAGCAATAGCCGTAACATCTGAATGTTTCCCTTCAGGTGTAACAGTTAAAGATTCTAGTGGATGATAATGATAATGATGATGATAAGAAGAAGAGAAAGATACGTGATTTACAGGACTATCAGCTGCTGCTATTCCCTTTGCATAGAGTCGTTTCACCGCTACGAGTTCATGTGTGTGTCTGTGCTGGGCAAGAAATACAGTACCACTGCTGCCAGATCCAAGTTTTAATTTACACACTTCATATTCAAATCCCGTCTGAACCTCAGAGAAGTTAAACGACATTTATTTTACTATCTGTATACTAGCGTAACGGTATTTCTCAATTTCTTTCTTTATATATATATATATATATATATATAGTTATATATAAAGATATAATGAGAAAAGAAAAGATAGATATATCTGTTTTTATCTCCCTTGTGGGTAATTGGGCCTAATACCCCTCTTATTATCTCTCTCTCTACGTGTTTGTTTGTTTGCCCCAACGAGAAAAAAAAAAAAACACCAGTAGTAGTAGTAGTGGTGGTGGGAACGCAGAAAATAATAAAAAAAAGCCGTACACCACACTACGCCGCCCCTACCACTTTTTTTTTTCTCTATAGAAAGGTGTATTCACAGTAAGTAAATATAAAATAGAAAAGAAGAAGAAGAAACAAAATATCAAACAAAAGAAAAGAAAGAAAAGAAAGAATATTACAGAAAAAAAAATATCAGAATAGAGTATATTTTCCATTATGTATGTTTTTTTGTATTATTTTTTTTTTCTTTTCGTTCCACCTATATTCCAGAAGAAAGAAAGGACCTTTCATCCAGGTCTTCTCATAGGCAAGCATGCATATATATATACACATATATAAACAAGGATAAAAAAAAAAAAAAACACCCCTTCACATCACCTCTTCTCTTAAGAGCTTGAGGGAACACACTAATAACATAAACTGCATTATATATATATATCTTCTTAAGATTATTATTGTTCTTCTTTTTTTCTTCTTCTTCACCCACTCACACTAAATAAGGCACCACCACCACCACCACTAGTACTATCAATGTTTGTATTATCGTTCATCTCACTTAATTGCAATAATTGCGCACCGTCTTGTGCATTTCGCAAACGACGTTGTGCGATAAGTGCATCCATGCAAATTATAAATGAACTCTCTGTTGTGCAGTTGGAGGCAATAGAGGCGAGAACTTCTTCCCGATAGAGTTCATGCAATACTTCTTGTACAGAGGAAACTTTTCCATGCATTGACCTTCTTGTTGTTGTTGCCATGTGATTAATTTCATCTAGAAAGAATCTACAGATGAGACGACGTAGTGGGATACTTATCTTATCATCATTCAACATACTCCAGAATGCCAGTAGTTTATTACGTGAAGGTACACATACTTCCACTAGAGCGGAAGAACCAACGGCATTACTCACATATGCATACTGCCGCAGTAAACTACGCAAATGTGCCCCATGCGAGGCACTCTCTAGTGGAATACACACACGAGAGACATGACTCTTTGCTGTGAGTCGCACCATATTGAGAATCCATGTAGATATATTGTCATCATTGGGAAACATCTCCTTTACAAATTGCTGCACGGTGGCAAAATGGACTCCACAGTCAAGAGCCGCCGCACAGATAGGAATACAATGGGCAGGTGTCACAATACTCGATGGTACACTATTATTACTATTACTACTTCTACTGCCTTTTCCTTTTCCTTTTCTTTTACTTTTAGTTATCCCTGTTGATATCCCTGTTGATATTGTTGTTGTTGGTATGGCTGCGGCTGCACGTAGGAGGGCGAGGGAACGGTGTCCCATCCACGCCTCACATCGTCCGCCAACACCTTCTCGCATTGTGCGGCTCACAACAGCGACGGCATTTTCAAAGGCACGCGGGTTTTGTGAAAAGAGAACCGCAAGTGTGTAGTGGACAACAGAGAGATGATTCCACACCAGTCGGGCCGCATCTACACTACGGCCCATACGCCGTAATCGCCGTAGTAATGGTAAACAACAACGCACAAATGTCTGGTGTACATGAAAACTTCGAAACGTCAAGGCACATGTGGAGAAGATCATTAATGGTGAAAGATGTAATTGAGAGAGAAGTGGAGGATGTCGTAATAACATACGACTCCACATACGTCTTGCAGAAGAACGGGATGATTGAAGTTGTGTAATAAAATATTGACGTAATCGTTTTCTCTGTTCTTCTTCTTCTTTATCTTTATTCTTTGATAGATGCATATCTCCTTTTCGTACTTGTCGTCCACAGAGTAGACGAAGTAGAAGTGTAGTATCACAGGCATGTCGAATACATGGTGAGTGTGATAATAAGAGTTGTTGTAATTCTGTCCATTCATCCTTTGATGATAGGAATGCTTTCTGTGTATATATACGTCTCATCTCACTACGTGGAGTACTAAGAATCTCTGCTGGACTACATTGTGTTGGTTGTCTAAACCCACACGCAAAGGCTGGCCCTATTTGTTGTAATAATTGAGCATTATATAATGGACTCCGCTCCACTACGCGATGAAAGTCATCCTGCAATTCAAATGGAATAAGACATGATGTTTGTTTTCCTTCCATTGTTCTCATTGTTGCTATTGTCACTGCATTAATCCACGTAAGCTTTTCATACACTGGAACTAGAGATTCATCCTGAATAATCAATTCATGTACTGCCTTTACTAGTAGTAGTCGTGTTCGTTGTGGTCCAAGGGCGGAGAAGAGACCTCGTCGCTCTGTACATGTCTCTACTGTAGAATTCTCACTAGATCCTAATTTTCCTCCTTCTCCTTCTCTTACTGTTGATGATGATGATGATGATGTTGATATTGATATTGATATTGGAGTCTTTTCTCCTTGTTGATCTAATTGACGTTTCTGCTCTAACAACTCTCTGTGGAGTATAGAGATTACACTGCGTAGAGTCTCCACATCTCCAATAACACCAAGTGTCTTGAGTGCACGTTGTAAATGACGAGTGGCAATAACTTTAGATTTTAATTGAATACGTCTGGTGGGATGTTGCCAAGAGTGTAAGAGATCCACAGCCGTAGTGCCTTTTCCCGCCTTTAAGAGAATAGCCACACTCTCCGCTGCCAATGAAAGTGGAAGTTCATACATCCGCTGCTCAATACTAGTACTTATATCGAGTTGAGAGAATTGAATTACTTGCAGTGCCCCACTCCATGTATCACTTATATGATGTAAAGCCGCCGTGGAGGAACTCATCTTCATTTCCACTTCTCCAACTTTTTCCTTCTCCTTTTCTCTTCTCTCTTTGATGGAGTTTACAACTCTACTTGCCTGCTGCGCAACTTCCGCAGGAGTTCTATTCACTGCTGCTGCTGCTGCTGGTGGTGGTGCTAATCGGCCCGCCACAACAACAACAGAAGAAGAAGAAAGTGAAGTTCGTTGAGAGGCACGAGCCGCTGCTCGCTGGCAGACGTTTTCTAAAGCCACCAACCAACTCATTTTTTTTTTTCTAATTAATTCACCGCTGAATGTTATTAATAATAATAATACTATCAATATATATATTTAACTATTACTAGTACTCCTAATAAGAAACTAGTTTAAAAAAAAAAAAAAAAACACTAGTAAATACAAAGGAGAAGAAAAATAAGAATAAATAAATAAAAACAAATAAATATATTTAAAATATTTCATATACCCAAAGAGAAGGTATTCTAGTTCCCATATTCATTTCAATCTCTCTCTCCTTCTTTCGTTCTTTCTCCTACCACTCATTTTATAATAGTTTATTTCTCTCTTCTGTTCTCCCCTCCTTCACACCGTAAGGTAAGGTCTCACCAATGTATGTTGAGATGATCGGGAACCAAATCGCAGTCTTTTTGTTGTTGTTGTTTTTTTTCGCTTTATCCCTCTTTTCCTTTTTCTTCTTATGACTACTCGTTATACTGCCAATTGCCTTCTCCTCTCTTTTTATCTTTCTATTGCAGGAAAGCCCAGAGAAATAATAATAATAATAATAATAATAATAATAATAATAATATTAATAATGACACCACACATGGGCAACATTAAAGCAAAAAAAAAGGGGGGTTAAATGGAGTACAGCAAAAGGGCAGTAATAGTGCATAAAAAAGATTATTTGGGATAATAAACTAAAAAGAACCGTTTCTTTGTCAATACAACTCATTTCTTTTGTTTTTTTTTTATGTCTTTTTTTTTTCTTTTAATTTTTCACTATTGATATAAAAGAAAAGATATTATATCCGTATAGCAGTGGTAGTGGTGACCCAGTGAAGAACAGATGAGTACATAAGATTATGTATACGAAGATACATACAAAAGTAAATAAATGCAACAAAAACAACAAAAAAAAATGCTGAAAACTCTAGTTTATAAACAAAAACAACGAAAGCAAATAAAACAGTGAATGTTTCATATACTGAAACAACGTGAAAAAAAACAAAAATATTTTCTTTTTTTTTTTTATTTTATTTTTTTCTTTTTTATCCCTTTTCATATTCTCCAATTTCCTTTTCTTTTTTCCCCTATTTCAAAATATTTCTCTTCTTTTCTTTGATTTTTTTTTCCCCTTCAATTGACTATAAATAAAAACGTAATCATGATATGTTGTTTAAGAAGCACTGTGAGAAAAATAAAGAAGAAATGATATATACACATATATATATATATATATATATATATATATATATATATTTATATACTTTCCCATCCCCTCCTGTGATCCCTATTCTCTTGATTTGAGTTTTATTTATTTTTATTTTTTTTCTTTCTTCCTTCTTATTCATCTCATTTTCTTCTTGTTTATATTTCTACTGTTATAGCTCTCTTTCGTTTTCTTCCCCCCTTCCAAAAGAGGAAAAACAAAAACAAAAAAAAAAAACTGCACGTTCATCCTAACACGATGTCTGCAGGGAAATAACGATATGACACAAACAACGGTAGTAGAAACAACAACAAAAGCAAAAAAAAAAA